>NW_004567114.1:37349721-37396951 GCF_000260355.1 Condylura cristata | reverse complement strand
TATATATATATGCTCAAAAAAGAGAATGTTTTAAAAAAATTTCTTCTTGGAAGCAAAAATCCAATTGATAACATTAGAGAGGCTGTATTTTAGGAATGCAGGGGTAAATGTATATGAAAGTTTGTGTTTGTATAATTTAATGCATGTAGTTTTTATTTGGATTTCCTTCAAGATTCTATTGCTTCCTTTCTATGTTATAAATATAAACTCATGAGTGAAAAGAGAGATTTCAGTATAATTCTGATCGCTGGGGATATATTTTCAGATATGCTGGAGGGGAAAAACTGGACTTTAAATAATTAAATCAAATGATTGCATTAATTAATTTCTATCCTTAATTTCTAGTTTAGTTTTTTATATTTCCCCTGACTTTTAGGGAAGACATAATCTGTCTCAAAAGCAGTCGTTAGTGACCTAAAGGTTTGAAAAGCAACCAGAGATAATGAGGCAAGGATATTTAAATGGAAACATGCCAACAATTACTAGTTAATTGAGAGTCTTTATGATTTTGGCCTGAGGTCAGTTCTTTTCCTGCTGGGCTATAATGTGAGCAGGAGAGAGTAAGAGCTTTGTTTCACTGTTCTTATGAAAGTACCAACTAATTCTGAAGTTTTTATTAAATTAAAAGCAATAGTTATAGCAAATATCAAGAGAATTTTAAAACTTGTTATATTTCAGTTGAGTTCTTTCTTTTTTTAGAAATTGATATATGGTTGACACATAATGTATTTGCTATACAACCTCATGTGTATGCTGTTTCTTAATGAATATGAACATTTTCTCACTGTGCACTGCAGTATGAATAAGAAAAAATATCAGTCTTTGGTGATAATGTTGAACAAATGGGACTCTTTCGCTTTAATGATGGGTTCATAAATCGGCAGGTCATTGTGGAGACCTTTTTGACATGACATACTTATATCCAAGTAAACCATGACTAAAAGGGAGTTCAAGGGAGTTTCTGCTTGCCAGTCACACTCAGTGTCTCAATCTAGGTGCTAGTTCCAGGTGTGATCTTGTTTTAAAATCCATCAAGTTGCACATTTATGATGTATGTAACTTCTCATGTGAATGCTGTTTCTTAATTTTAAAAAGAGGTAATTATATTTTTTACAAGAAAATTAGTTCCATAATAGGTTTTCTACTTGTCATGCTAAGTGTGGTATGGCCTTCCTTTGTTCCCTAGGGAAGCCTGGATTTTGTTTTTCTTTTCTGACCTTTGGTGCTTCTGTCTAAGAGTATCAACCAGTAGATCAAACAGTAAATATTGCATATTACCAGTAGATCAAACAGTAAATATTGCATATTTTTCCAGAACTAAGGGTTGAGAATGAAGGAAGATGAAAAAGGAAAAACACCATAATTTCCCTGAAGTCTGCAAATCACATTACCACCCTAAAACTTAAAATATGTCCACTAGGGCAGAATAATGCTCTTTTTATGAAATGGGGGATACTTGCTTGGAGCTTGGGCAACATCATCACTTAAACACAAATTTAAGTGATAATGTATAATGCAAAGTGTCAAATTTGATAAGCAATACAAATATATCATGTATATGTTTGTATAAGTGCATGAAAAAAACCAGAAAATTACTGCTTTGCAACAAATATTTTTAAAATAAAGGGAGCAAATCACAACCACAGAGGATAAATTGGAAGCATCAGCATGAGCTAAATTCTGTGGCAGGGCTTCTCACCTTTAACACTACTGACATTTGGAATCAGACAATTCTTTGTGGTGGCAGCTGTCCTCTGTCTTGCAGTGTATTTAGTAGCATTCCTGGCTTCTACCCACTAGATGACAGTAGTAACCTCTGTCCTAGTAATGACAAATGAAAATGTCCCTGGACATTGCCAAATGGCCCCTGGCAGACACATGGGTCCTGGTGGAGAGTCATGCTCCACATACTCCATTGCATTGGCTCTCTCACTCCTGCAGCCCAAACTCAGTTGCATCTGCAATGCTGCACTGACTTCCCTGCTGACCCATCTTGATATTTTCCACAAAATGAGCCAGAGCTCCTTGGAGCATGTGGGGACCATTCTTAGAGACAAGAAAAAGCAATATGGGCTAGGACCATTTTTAATATTGCCAGAAAGCAAGATACTATCAGAAAGCTCCAAATCAGTGTTTTATTTTTTAAAAGAATTCCTACTATTAAGGTAGGGGCCAACTAGACAGACTTATAATACTAACTCACAGTAATAGTAATTGCAGTATAGTCAACTGGAATAAGTTATAGCTATCAAAAGCATTATGAGGTGAAAGCAGGCAGGTACAAGTGCATTTCAGGGAATCTGTAGTACACACAACAGCTCCCCACACTACCACTTCTCTTCCCCAGGTCCTCTATTTATTAATTCATTTAAACTAGTAACACTGTTCTAGTTTTTTTTTTCCTTGTTTTTAAATTTTTATTAAATTCATTTATTTATTCATACAGAACTTGGGTATAGGCCAGAGGTGCGTGGGCAGTGAGAGGCTTCACCAGAGACAGAGAGGGAAGGAGGACAGGCAGATGGACAGAGTACACTGCCAAAGGGGAGCAGTGGGCAGTCAGGAGAGGTCTGCTGCATCATGTGGGTCACCTCTGGGGCTGGGGATCCAACTCGCACTGAAGCGGCTGTGGCTTGCTTTCAGTGCTGCTCTTTAACCTGCTACGCCACCAGGGAGGGCCCAAACTGTTCTAGCTTTATACAATTTCCAACATACCATCACCACAAGTGGTAAATAGAAATAAGAAGGAAACTTTTTTATTATTACTTATACAAATATCTCACAATTTGTAGTTTTCCTAAGTTCAAAAGTGGAGAGTGTAATTAGGAGAGCTGTTGGCCAATTAGAATGGAAGATAGAGAACCTGTACTTTTTGGGTTGTACTCTATGGGACTGGCAGGTACAATTCTGTCTTGCTTCATTGTTGGAGTAGAAGGTCCCTGAGGAAAGACCTGACCAACAAAAGGTGACCAGGAGTTTGATTTCTAGAAGCTAGATGGGAATGTAAACATAATCCTTAACATGAAACAGTTGTTCTACTGACCCATCCACAGCAAATACCCTCAGTGATCAGATTATTCAAGAACATGTACATGAAAGAAAACATATTGAAGCTCATCCAATTTCAGAAAATGGATGTTTATGAATAGAGAACTAAGAAAATGTCAGCAAATTAATTTCCAGGTTGAGGAATAAAGCCTGAGGTTTAGACACAAATGTAAACACATGGTTACTTTTGAAAAATGCTCAAAAAAACAACTCTCTCCCACCTCTCCACTTCTGCCTGCAAGATATCCTCCACACTTACTAGTAAGACAAGGGGAAAGGAAAGAGTAAAACTTAAAACACTGTGAAGTTTACTCCAGAATCCCTGGGAGAATCTACTTGACCAAATGGCTGTAACATTTGGTAAGCTAAATGAGTTTTGTACTTTCACACAGTAAATGGTACTGAGTGTTAGCTATTATGATTCTGTGGAGCACATGCATTTGATTTTCCTTGAAGGAAGTGACTCACATTTGTAGTCACATATATAAAAACATAAAAGTATAATCTATACACCGACAAATTGAATAATCTAGAAGAAATGGATAATTGCTTAAAATCACACAATCTCCCAAAACTGATTCAGGAAGAAATAGAAAATATGACTAGACCAATCACCAGAAAGGACACTGAAGAGTAATTAAAAGCCTCTCAAGAAAAAAAATCCAGAACTATATGACTTCACTGTTAAATTAAGCCAAACATTCAGGGAAAAAAAATATAATACATGTCCTTTATAAATTCCCCCCCAAAATTGAGGACATATGAAAGGTTTCTACTTCATTTACAAGGCCAACATTACCCTAACTCCAAAATCAGATAAGGGTATTACAAAGAAAGACAGAGAGAGAAAATTACAGACCAATGTCTCTGATGAACATGGATGCAAAAATTCTCAACAAAATCTTAACAAACTGAAGTCTACAATATAGTAAAAGGATCAAGCACCCTGACCAAAAGTGATTTATTCTGGGGCTGGGAGGATGGGTCAAAATATAAAAACAAAGAAACGATCAATGTGATACATCAAGTCAACCAAATGAACAACAGAAACCACAAAATCACCTCAATGGTTGAGGAAAGGCACTTCACAAAAACCAACACTTGTTTATGATAATATCTATAAATAGAATGGAACTAGAAGGAAAGTATCTAAATATAATAAAGGCCATATAAGACAAAACTGTATCTCTCCTTACACACCCACACCTTACACTCGTTATCATGACTTCGACTCAATATAGTATTAGAATTCCTAGCAGAGCAATCATCTATGACTTGATTTAATACATAAGAAAATCCCAATGTAGTTCATGAGAAACCTATTAGAAATAATAAGCAAATGGCCACACAACCCCTGGCACATACATTTATCCTGGTTGATGTTACATACATTATCCTGGTTTCATATTACAAAATCTAATACAACCAATCTTGAGCTGATGGTATGCATAGGTGTCCTTATGTTATAGGGCACCCCAAATCTGTTAAGAGGATGGGGGAGGGGGGAGAAGGGCACCCCTGAAGCCCCAAACCTGCCTGCTCTAAGTGGGTTCTGCCATCCACCACAACAAGACAAAACATATAAAGCTTTAATGAAAAGTGACTTTAATACAGTGAATATACAATATGGAACACAAAGAATATAACTTCTAAATCAAACACCTGAAGTTACCCATCCCCTCGTGGGCAAAAGTCAACCCAAAAGGGATTGGTCCAAAGCAAGGCCTGAAAGCCCGCCACAAGACTAAAGCACCTTCTGGCCTGGATCCTTGGACTAAAGCACCTTCTGACCCCGGGTCAGAAATGGCCAGACAAATCTGGGAGGAAAAGAGCAAAATCAAAATCAATGTAAACACTGCCATAGTCACCTCCCTACAGGTCTCTCACCCACATCTGCCTTAACCAGTCCAGGGTCAGGAAACAAGCACGGTTTCTTCATCACATGCTTGCTGCTCCATGTGGCTTCCTCAGGGCTCCTTCTGGCTCTCCATCCAGCTTCCTTCTCTTCCTCTTCTTTTTCTCTGCTCAGCTCCATCCTCCTTCTGGGTGGGGCAGGGAACCTGGAGCTTCCCTTTTTCCTAAGGACCACCCTGTTACACTTATACAACCCTGTTACACTTATACAACTCATCGGTCTTTACACTTAAGATTAGTGTGCTTCACTGAATGCATATCATTTTAGACATAAAACCAACGAGAAAAAATTATTGGGTAATTAGGATTGAAAACCAGTATTCTGTAGTTTGTTACCTCAAAATGGCATTTAATAAATAGGTCACAATCTGCTTTATTGAAGGGGCCCTGTCCCTTTTATACCTCTGAAATCCTCCTTTCAGTTGACCCAACTAAAACTGGCCTCCTCAAGTATTAACCCTGACTAGCCTGAGGGCAGTGGAAAGGAGCAAATTAAATGTTGTAAGTATTGTTATTGTTTCTCAGCATTTTGGCTAAGATCAAGTGTAGTTTCTGTTCTTAGTACAAATGCTGTAAATATTAAGCTAGTTCTGTAAAATTCTGTTCTTAATTATAAGGATCTTTTACACAATGACACCACTGGAAACAACAACAGAAATCCAAATATCATCTGGATAATTTTTCTCTCCTCTCATATTTTCTAAGTTGCAATATGGACAATGAGTTGCTTTTTTTTAATACAGTACAGTAAAAAGGTTTCTTAGTATCATAGGCTGAAAGCACAATTGATCTTAAAATATCTTTTCCTGCTTTCAAATTATGCTCACAGCTATCTGACTAGGAAGCCAATTACATTAACAGCATCACCCTGACTACAGCACATTTTTATTAAAGTGCTACCCCTCAATGGGGAACAAGTGTGGGGCTGCTGGTCCTTACACAAGCAGGCAAAGATTTCTCCATCCTCCCTATCTCCAGTATTTAAAATAAAAATAAGCACTCAAATTTTACCTTCAAATTCAAGAAACCCATCTTGTTCCTAGAACAGACAGATATCCTGTGGTCAATATTGGATAATAAAATCTTAAGATTGCCACTATTTAAGCTTAGAACTTTCTTCTCCAAGTAGTGGGCTTATCACTGACCCTAGAAAATAACCTTTTCCTTATTGAAACAATACTGATCAAAAGATTTTCTGTGTAAAGTGCTTTGTTCAGAATACAAAGCCAGTATGTCTCAGCCTTTACCTTCATGGGGCTTATCAGGGAATACTACTCAGCCAGTTAACACACTATGGTACAGAATGTGAGTGAGTGTGTGTGTGTGTGTGTGTGTGTTGTGTGTAACCCTATATATCAAAGGTTAAAACAGTAGGTCAAACAACATGCTCAGAGGGTTCAGCTGAAATCACTTCAGTTCAGGAACAGGTAACCAGAAGACCCTCTTGCTAGTTTCTGCCTCATGCCACATTCAAATAAAGAATAAGTTAAGGGCAAATACAATAAAAAAGCAACTCAAACTTTACTGGAAACTCACAGAGAGTGTTCAATGAATGCAAGAGTTTGACTACAGTAAATCCTGTGCCCAGATCCTGCATTTCTTTTTATGTTCTACATACTCTAGTTCCAAGAATTCAGTGAACAAAAAGGTGGAGAGTGGGAGGGTCTGTATTAAGCCTTTGCTAATCTTTCTTGTACTGTAATAAATGACTTATCTCATCCTCTACTATGAGGCTTTGATATATATAGTAGCTTTTCTTTCTTCTCTGCCCATCAAAACAGTAAAAATGCTAATATCTAGAAGTTGGATGACATTTGGGATGTGATTAGTCTAAGTACTTTATCTTCATATAATTTTCATAAATACCCTGTGAGGTAAATGTAACTCATGTCCAGTTGATAGATGAGGAAACCAACGTACAGAAGTAGCTTGTCAGATTCACATAGCTTGTTCATGATAGCATCAGAGCCAGGTGAGTCTAAATTCTCAGTTCATGTTCCTTGGCTTCTAATTATATTCATATTCCAGGGCACCACTCCTGGAGGAAGTTTTCCATGGAAATATCAAAGTATTAATGTTGTTATACTGCTTTAAATCAAAGTAATTCTGAATAAGAAGATCGAACATCACTAATCTTCAGAGAAAAACAACTAAAACTCTAATGAGCTGTCAGCTCACACCTGTTATGATGGGTATTATCAAAAAGACAAAAGATAATTTTTGAAGATATGGAGAAGAGAGAACCTTTGTACATTGTTGGTGGAATTTCAGTTGGTCCAGAAAATATGAAAACAGTAGGAAAGTGCCTCAAAAATAAAAGAAAGGAATACTACATGACCCAAAAAGTCTATATCTGATCTGAAACCAGTGTTTTGAAGAGATATCTACATTCACATATTCACTACAGTATCATTCACATTAGCTGAGACATGGGGATACCTTATGTGTCCATTGGCAGATGAATAAAGAAGACATAATATAATACAACACATACATTGGAATATTATTCAACATTAAAAAAAAGGAGGAAATCCTGCAAATTATGACAACATAGAGAATGTGAAGGATATCACACTCTGTGAAATAAAGCAGACATAACATGAAGTACTGCATGTTGTCACTTATATGTAGATGCTAAAGTCAAGTGCTTAGAAACGAAGTAGGTTTCAAGATTTCTAGGGGCCGTGAAGGATTGGGAAATAGGGAAATGTTGGTCAAAGTGTACAAAGTTTCAGACATGCAGGATGAGTAAGTGCTGATATCCAATGTTCAGCAACATGATTTAAAGCCAACACTATATTGTATGCATGACATTTGCTAAGAGTAGGTCTTAACTACCTTACCCCCCCCCCAAAAAAAAGGGTAACTGATGGTAAGGGATATGTTAAATAGCTTGATTGTGGTAAACATTTCGCAATGAATACACATAACAAAACACCTCAGATATATACAATTTTTAATTGTCAACAATATCTCAATGATGATAGAACAAATGTAGGTAATAAGAATGTGCCCCCCTTTATGTCTGTATATGTCATTACCACATCTACACTGGAAGCTACTGAGGCCAGACTCTGATTTCCAAGTCCCCTTAGAAATCCAATATTGTCTGGGCACATTGACCAGAGCATGAACTCAATAAATATCTGACTTTCTTTTCTTGTATCCCATGCTCCTAATTTTTATTACAGTGCTATGTGCATACTTGATAGTTAAAAAATATTATGTGAAGACAACAGGGACACAAAATAAATTTATTTCATAAGCTTAGGCATAAGTTCTACATCCTGCTTTCATCTCTCAGACTACACTTGCATATTTTGTGCTATAAAACAATAAATAATGGCAGGAGGGCTTATTAAAGAACTTTCTGATGAATTATGGTAGACTAATAGCAATCTCGCTCTGAAGTGACATCTGAACTAATGCATTAGCATGATTACTCTCAGCCTCTGAGAAAATTTAAATCATTTTTTTCTTCCTCCTAGTAAGAGCAATGATTAACCTGTTTGTGAAAGAAAGGAACTAGAATAATAAGACTCACAGGCCACAGAATATGACTAATGGTCAGAGAGAGAGAGAGACGAGCAATACTCACAGAAACCTGCACTTGGCCCCCAGTTCTGCCCTACTCTCCTCGCTATTTAGCTTGTATGCTTAGGGCTCTTTTTTTCTGTCTTGTGCCATGGGATTTCTGACCCAGTGCTGTGGCAGTAAATTATGGATGCTTGGGGCTTCATGTGCGGTGCACCAAGATTGTAATCGCAATTACCCAGCACCCAGCAGACATACTTCTGCTGCAGACTTCTCTCTCATTCTTATTTAAAAAAAAAAAAAAGTATTACATATCAGGAGTCCAATATTCAATAGGATGCAGTTGAAACACTATTAAATTAAGATAACTGACCTTCAAATGATTATGAGATTAGCTGCTAGGGCATAGATGTGGTGCTGCAACTTTACAGAAATAGCAGTTCTATCTTAGAAGACTTTCAGAAAGCTGAGAAAGAAGCATTCATGTATTGATACCTTTGCTTTCATCATGTAATTGATTAAATCCTGGCATTTTGGGGCAAAAGTGATTCAGTAAGGATCATATCTCTCTCATGTCCTACCACTTTCTGGCCTGCCCATCTAAACCCCAGACCCTGCTTCTTTGTTCCACGCCAGCTGTGAAGAACTATTCACCAGATACTAACAATGAGACATCTCATGTAGAGAGAGAGGCCACATGGAGAAGCAGGCCTTCTGGGGATAATGGTGCAGGCCAGTCCCTTTAGGGGTGCCCCCCTGAGCCCTGAACCCCCGCTTGTGAGATGGGGGTCCAAGTGCAGCTCCTGCTGGGCTCCAGGGGGACATTTTCCCAGAGAGGCTGCTGGGATTCTTTTTCGGCTTCATCCCTCACCTCTTGGGAGTGGTGGGCTCTTCCTTCCTGCTGGTCTGTGATCTCATGACTGTGAATGGCTGGCTGCAGCTGTACCTGCCCCACCCCCCACACACACACCCACCCTGCTGCTCAGTGCTCAAATCCTGTGGCTCTACTGCTGAAGTGCCTGAGTATGCAGGGCCAGTCCTTCCCCCAAGTCAGCTTGGCTTGGGTGTCACCACGATGGTCCTTTGCCTGGAGTAACCTAAGTCATCTAGCAAGCAAGGAAAGGCAGCAGTCTTCTTAGCCTGGCCTCTTCCCCACACCTGCTGTGACTGCAATCCAGTCACATTTCCATGTGCTCCAGCCCCGTGAGACTTCAGTTTTCATATTTGCCAAGTGTCTGACCATGGGGATCAGCATAGGGGATCTGGGATGGTGAGGTGGGAACTGGGAGTTGGGGTAGAATCTCCTTACTTCCCAGATTTGCTGAGTCTGCTTTGTGCAGGGGGCCAAAGAGTAGCTCATCCAGGGTGGGATGGGACAGGCCCTTGGGGTTAGTTCTCATCCCCACTCCCACACCAAGAGTCTGCCCCAGTCTCTTCCTACAGCTCAGCCAGGGGCATCACTCTCCTGCTTTGTAAATAGGGTGTGACCCCTACTTCCCCAGCAGCCACCTCGCCCAGGACTGTGCTGGGAGGCTTTTGCTAACATCTGCCTTTGTTTTCACCAGAACAGCTTTTCTTCTAAGTAGGCAGCGTCTTCTTCAGAATGGGAAATCACGTGACTGCTCAGACTGTGCCCCCTCATCAAAAGCTGGTCCCTTTCATGCACTTCATGGGTGCAGCTGTGAACACCCAGAGTGAGATCAATGTCTTTAGTCCTACTCAGTTTAAAAGTTCCTGACACAATCTGACCCTTCCTCCCTAAAATAAATGTATTGGTGGTGATTTGGGGAAAAAAAAAATGCAGAGCAACAAGCAATTAAAAGTCCCAGCAACATGCCACTCACTGTAGAATCTGGCATCAGCCTTGAAAGCACAGATGTTCTCTGCCTTAACTACAGACTCTGTTAACTCTATATTTTCCAACTATGAGTGTTTTCATTTTCAAAAGTCCATGGAAATATACATAGCCAGAATTTTTTAATCTTTTTTTCTTTCTTCATTACATGTTTTATTTAAGGGCTCTACCATTTTCACTTTTCTTTTCTTTTCTTTTTTTTTTTTTGTACTTTTTTTTTTATTGACCTAGCATTGGTTTACAACAGTGTATATGAGACAGAAGTACAGTTCACACCTCTTCAGGCTGATGTCACCACATCACCCGCCAACAAGGCACCCACTGTTTTCCCTCACAATGTATTGACTTCTCTTTCTGCTCTTCCCCCTCAATTCTACAGTCAGATTTCTAGGGTTTGCTGAAAGACCAGCACACTGGAAGTGCCTGAGTGTGCACTGGCAGTTCTTGCCCTGCATCAGCTTGGCTTGGGTGTCACCACGATGGTGCTTTGCCTGGAGTAATCTGAGTCATCTAACAAGGAAAGACAGCAGTCTTCTTAGCCTGGCCTCTTCCCCGCACCTGCTGTGACTGCAATCCAGTCACACTTCTTTTGTTCCGGCCCTTCGGGCTTTCGTTTTCCTTTTTGGCCAGTTTTTTTTTGGGGGGGGGGGGCAGAGTGGTGGGGCTGGATCCTGTTCTTTCTGTGTATTGATTGTTAAAAGATCTTCAGTAGCTGTCTCAGAGAGTGCAGCAAATTTTGAACTGGTCATTTGCACATGGTGTTAACTTATTTCTCTTTTTCCTCCATTCCCCATTATCTAAACAAAGCTAAGCCTAGAGGCTTGATTACATTCAGGCTCAACATTTTTTCAAGAATACTTCAGCGATGATGAGAACTTCGCTTCCTTGCACCAGCCAGCACATGCTGTCAGACAACACCCCTTACTTTCCCTGGTGCTAATTTAATCAATCAACTCTGGGGTCTACCAAAGCTCTCCCTATTGAAGGGGCATCTTTCTCTGCAATAAGTTGTCTGTACATTGGTATTCTCTAGTTCCCTAGCAGCCTTCCACTTGATTGGTAATTCTTGGCTTTATCAATTATTACATTGGGGTTGCAAGGTGGTTATTTTTCATTTTTTTTTTAAAAAGATTTATTTGTTTATGCATATAGAAGTGGTATACAGGCCAGAGGTCCAGGGGTGAGAGAGGTGGGTAAGAGCATTCACCAGAGACAGAGTGGGGAGCAGAACAGACAGACTGAGGAAGTGCACTGCTGAGGGGAGCAGCGGGCGGGTCAGGAGAGGTCTGCCCACTGTGTGGGTCAGCTCCCTGCCTGGGGATCAAATTCGTGCTGCAAGTAGCTACAGTTACTTAGTGTAGCTTATTTAGAGAGCTTCATAGTGTTTTGCTTTAACCCCTTGCATCATAGAGAGGGCCAAAGTGGTTATTTTTCTGTCATTACATGGACATTTCTTACTCAGTATGCCTGCTTTCCTTTCCTTTTCTCTCTCTATATGGTTTTCCTATCATGATTATTTTTTGTGCTGCTATTAGATATACTCGTTATTATTATTGATGCTCTAATTGTTCTGAATTTGGCCAGTAGGAGCCCTTCAAGCCAGTGCCTGTCACCTTTTGACACAATCCCATTAGTGTCAGAGCATTTCCTTACTTTGTGGAACAACATGTGGATGTTCACCTTACACTTTTCCTACTCACATATGAACTAGCCATTTCCCCCCAAAGAACCTTCACTCCTTTTACTGGAGAATGATTTCTTTTTGTTGTTGTTGTTTTTCAGTTACAAAAGTGGCATATGCTCATTGAAGAAAAATTGAGAAAGTTGAATATAAAGAAATGCAAACCACATGTTACTCTACTTCCTAGAATAACTTAGAACACTCTAAATATTTTATGTACTTAATTTCTCTTATACTCTTCTTTGCTATTTGACCATAAGAATGTTAACTGTTCTATCCATAATCTAACAGTAGTTGCCCCTACATATATACCATTGTTCTGGCAATTAAGCAATTATTAAGGTTTTTGTTATAGGCTCTGGCATTGAGTAAGTGTCCATAAATGCTAACTATTAGTACTATCATTGTGGGCCTTTATGGTGAGGCAGATTGGAACTAGTATAAGTTGAAGAGCAGGATTAAGGCGAACAGTGGCAGGACAGCGAGGAATTCTGGAAGAAGAGAAAACCCTCATGCATGGTTCTGAATGCACAAGCGCTGTTGCGGTCACCTGTTGACCACAACCTGGGTGGGTATTGACGTGATATCATACAAGATGCCTCATGTAGCAGCTTAAGAGCTCTGGGTCAGTAGGAGCTTCCATCTTTTTACCAGGGAGTAGCTTCTTATATACAACCCGAGTGCTTCTGTTTACTTTATTAGAGCATTCAAAGTATTTTTTTTTTAAAGATTTATTTATTCATTCGTACAGAACTGGGGTACAGGCCAGAGATGCGGAGGGTGAGAGGATTCACCAAAGACAGAGCGGGAAGCAGAACAGGCAGATCGACGAAGTACACTGCTGAGGGGAGCAGCGGGCAGGTCAGGAGAGGTCTGCCTAGCCATGTGGTCGCCTCTCCGGGGCAGGCGGGAATCGAACTCATGCGGAAGTGGCTTTAGTTTCTTAGTGCAGTGCTTTAACCCGCTGCGCCACCTGGGAGGGCCGCATTCAAAGTATTTTAACAGGGAAAAGTTGAATACTTCTTATTGGAAAGTAGACAAAGTATTAGCCATGCCATTGCCAAGCTGAATTTTAATAGTTCCCAAAGAGATTTTTAGAACCTTGAAGTTTTTCAGTGTTCACCTTATTCCAGGTTCTCTGCTTTGTATTCCTGCTGAGACATGGTAAGTCCGAGCTATGCTCAAAGGACTGCAAAGTGCTCAGTGTGTGCTCAGGCCACCTCTAACCTGTGATTATATAGGGAAATCACATAATCCTCCCTGTTTGACTTTCCTGTCTTTAAAACAAGAATTACAACAACAACATGCACTACATAGGCTTATTGTGAGACTAAAATACCTTGTTATCGAGGCAGCACCTCATCCCAGGCCAGCCATTCACATACCAGGATAAGCAGTAGATGGTAGCATTTATATTCAGTCCTGAAAACCCTTTCGATTTTAGCTTTCTAAACCCCCCTCCTGATACACTGTTTATTAAATTTGTTAACTAAAATCTCAGTCAGATGCATTACCTTCTCTGTGAGGTTCTTACAGATTAGGAAAGAATCTACTATCTCTATTTACATTCTAAGTGTCCATGAAATTTGTTCATTCCTCCCACGAACATGAACTGAACACTATCACATCACCCCAGGCAGGGAGGAATCCATGGCATTCCCAGAAGGGGCATGTTATCTCAGACGAGGTGGAAATATTTAAGTCCCCGTGGTGATACTCGAGGTATGATGCTGCTTATTAAACAAGTGTAATACTAGAATAAATGTAAGGTGTAAGTCCTTGAAGAAGACATACCTTGCAGAAGGCCTCCAAGGCAAGACGGATATTTGGTATCTCAGCCTGAGTGGGAGAGGAACATGATCATTTCCCTGACATGTTCTGAGCTCATTTTTCAAGGATTTGTCATGACAAGGGTGAGACCCTTGCAGCCATATCCTCAGAAGAGAATGACAGATTCAGTGACAGAAGCCATGAGTTCATGATTCAATTCTGAGCCCCTTTTGGGAAAGCACCCTCCTCCAGCCCATGGCAGATAAAAATGTCCTGGGCTTAGGAGCTGACTGAAAGTTTGAGGGGGTACAGAATGTTTTAGGAGTAAAACTCTGAGAGACCCCAGAGTCCAGCTCTACAGGTCAATCACATTCAGCAACAAATAGGTAAGCAAGAAAAGGAGGATGATGTGATGGATTAATGTGAGGAAGGGAAAGAACATATAGACCATAACACTTTCTTAGCCTCCCTCGTCATCCATTAAAACCAATCTTGAACATCTTCCACATGCCAGTTACTCTGCCAACTGTATAAATGTGGCAGATTTCAAGGCATTCCTGTCTCTGGAATGAAATGACCCAGAGATGCAGTGTTAATTGTTCCTGCCAATCACTGTGGCCTCCATCTTCATGGTCCCAGGACTTGGAGAGGATGGGAGACAGGAAGGGTACTATCTTGTGAAGTACCAGGTGTAACAGCTTTAGCTTTTATTTAAAAAGAATCACTGATTTTTCTCCTCAAATCTTGTCAAAAGCAGGAATGTTATTTTCTATTAACTAATTTACCCCTAGGGCCCCATTAGAAAAAAAGAGAATCTATGATGACTGACTCACTTTCTCTACCTGTAGGCACACAGTGTAGTAAGTCAGAGCTTTCTTCTGGCTGGATCAGGCTGACCAGGATAAAATCAACATTTGTTTTCAGACATATTTTCAGTTAAACTATTTGCTGTGTTTCTAAAACTTCCACTTTCAAAGGGGAAGAAGTATCCTAATATTTAGTATTTGGAAAGAATATAATTTTCTAATGCTTATCCTCCCTTTTCTTATAAAAAACTGGAGTTAATAATCACAAGCAGCACTTTTAAAAGTACTCTTGTTATCTGTAAAGATGATTTAAGGGGCAAGTAACACACTCACACCCACACTGCATTACAGAATAAAGACGTTTACATTGTGGTAGCTCAGGAAGTACAGCCTTCACCACCAGGTGATTCAGGGGAATTACAATGTCTACACAGGCCCGGGTTATTTTTGGCTCTTCCCCCACCACCTTTTGTACTGGAACATCCTCAAGGGAGTAGCAAGGTGATTGTAGAATCTTCAAATACCAAACCTGCTTGTGTGCATATTCACAGGAAGGAGGGAGGCAGACTCTTTTTGTTGTTCTGTCACAGGAGTCTTTTTTTCAGAAGACCCAGCAGACCTCAGCCCCTCACCCCTGCTCATGATTCATTGGTTTCTTAATTCCACTGGCAAGGGAAATGGAATTACAGTGGCTAATCATTTCTGCCCCCAACCCTGGTGATGGATCAGATGGCTATCTGAACATATCTGGGCTCTTCTATTGGAGAAGGAGTGACGGGTGCTGGGCAGATTACAGGAAATAGAAAACCTAATTTACAAGGGGCTTAAGTCAAAAAATATTTTTCTCTCAGAATAAAAATTATTGCATTAACTGACTGTTGGCATTGATTCAGCAACCTGGTGATGCTACAGTTAGAAACCCGGTGATGCTCCTTTCTTCCTGCTTGTCACTGCTTGGTCCTGAGATGACTGAGCTTGCTCCATACATCATGTCTGGATTCAAAGCAGAAAGAAAGGGGGAAAGGACACGCTGCACAAAGTACTGTGTGCTGGCGACTGTGGGGTGGATGGAAAATAGACTTCATCTTCCTGTCTCACCAGGGGCTACAAGTTACATGGGAAAATGATACCTATGTAGGAACCACACACAATGTCAGCACTGAAAGAAGTGTGCAGACACCTGTTACATGAACAAAATAGGCCCCCACCCCCAGCCGGCGTACCCCACCTACCATATCTCTTCATCCTGTCGTGTTACCAGATTTACTGCAGCTCTAGGCAAGCATCCAGAAAGTATGGTCTGCATGCTGGAGGCAAGCAGATCTGTGACTACTTGTCCTTTAAATGTGTACCACCTTCCTGTTGTGAAGACACAGATGTCTCAGAGGCTCCTGGATGACAGTATTGTCTTGGCAGTGGCCAGGACAGCTGAGAAGAGAGAGCAGTGAAAGTGTCTGGTAGTGGAGCAGCTGAGGTGCGGCATGACAGATGACAAAGACCCCTTTGATAATGATTTATCTGCACTTGAGTGGGCCCTCAGCTCTAGCTTTAGATGGCCAGACGTTTTTGCTAGCAGCCATTCAGCTGACATATTCTGTCCTGTGACCATGAGATAAGTTTGGAAGAACTCTAGCTAGCCAATTGGGTGTTGCCTGTCTCCCATAACATTTTAATTAAATAAGAGCAGAGGATATATGTATTTCTCACCTTTACTCCGTTAGCCTCACCGCTGAGTTTTTTCCTTGACTTTAATAACACACCCTGGACCCTAAGGTGCCGTGGCATGACTACTACCACCCTACCCCTACCCCCATTTTCTTCCCCATCTCTCCAGCTTCTGTCCCTACCAGCTTTCCCTTCATGAAGAGACTGGATGGGAGGTCTGTTTCCCAAAGTGTCCTTTCAGCTCTTATTCCCTGATACTTTCCACAGTGTCGAGCACTCTCTTGCCTTCTGGACCTCAGTCTCCTGGTTTTGGTTCTGAGAGATTTTCCTAGGTTCCTCTCTAAATGTTTGTTTTTCTCTGAGCCTCTCCCAGATTCTCTGTTCCATTTCTCATCCTCTACATCTTTGCTAGGTCCTTTATTCAAATTCAAAGCTCTGCTTCTGCCTCTAGCTTAGTTCTTTCTCCACACACAATGAGATATCTTTGCTAGTCTAGCCCACAGGAGCACTGAACTCAGTATGGCCAAGACTGGAGACACTCTTTTGTCCCCAGATGGATTCCTCTTTCTAAAGCACACCAACATCTGTGAAGCAGAAAGCCTGTAAGCCATGCCTGTCTTCCTGTATGAGCATTTCATATAACAGTTGCCCTTCCTTATTAAGATACTGGCATGCACTATGTGACATACATAACCCTTTCTTCAAACCTATCATAGCATGTCATCATTTGTAATGTCAAACGTACCCTTGCTTTTTCTGAATTACTCTACTTCTGGGATCCAATAGCAGCAATAGCACCCGGCCCCTTCCTCTATCCACATGCTTCCATGTCTAACACCCACGCAAGGCTGTGCTTCCCTCCAGGTCAGAGTCTGCCCTAACAATTTTGGAAGCTCCAGAAACCAGCATACATAGGACATGATACATAAAATTGACAAAATCAGTGTTTCTTGCATGAATTATTCAACCAGTGACTGATGAACATTTTTATACGATAAAAGCTTATTAATATATTGTGATACACATAAAAAGAAAAGAAAAATGTCACCTGTATTCCCACTATCCAAATAGAACTGTAGTCATCACATTTGGACATATTTTCATACCTTTACTTCTGTGGATGAGATGCATTCTTATATAGCCATAATCATATTACCCTTACAATTGTGAACCCAACTTTTCCACTATGACCCTCACAATGTTTTTTATTGTTAAATATTATTTCAATTTTTGAGATATAATTGACATGTAACATTATGTAAGTTTGGTATATGAGTAAGACATAAAATATGATGACTTGTTATGTAAATTTATCATAAAATGATTTTAACAATAGTGTTAATTAAACTTCATCACCTCACATGATTACCTTTGATATGTGTATGTGTAGTAAGAACATTTAAGATCATCCTCTTCACTTTTAAGTATACAAAGTGGTATTGTTAAGTTACTAAGCTTCCCTTTAGAGCCTTAGAATGTATTCATCTTCTAACTGGAAGTTTGCACCCTTTGACAGTAAGACCCCATTTCTTCTAGCCCATAATCATTGGCAACCATCATTCTGGTCTCTGTTTCTATGATTTGTTGTTTGTAGATTCTACATATAAATGATAGCATGCAGTAATTTATCTCTGTCTCACATAATTCACTTAACATAAAATCCCTCAAGTTACATCCATCTTTAAATGGCAGGATTTCCTTTTCTCGTGACTGAGTAATATTCTATTGTGTGTACCAGATTTTCTTTATGCATTCATTCATCAGTGAACACTTAGGTGGTTTCTAAGTCTTGGCTCTTATGAGTAATCTGCAATGAACAGGTGTAGATAACTCTTGAAGATGATTATTTCATTTTCTTCAGATACATATCTAGAAGTGGATTTGCTTGATCATATGGCAATTCTAATTTTAACTTGTTGAGGAACCTCTACACTATGTTTCATAGAGGCAACACAAATTTATATTAAGTAATAGTGCACAAGATTTCCCTTTCCCTACCTTCTCATCAATACAATACTTGTTATCCCAGCTTTTTGTTAATAGTCACTCTGTAACAGGTGTGAGGTAATATGTTCTTGTGATTCTGATTTGATTTTCCTAATGAGTAATGATGTTTTGCATCATTTCATGTGCCTGTTGGCCATTTGTCTGTCTTCTATGGGTAAATGTTCATTTGGGTCCTTTGCCCATTTTAAAATCAAATTGCTTTTTATCCTATTAACTTTATGAATTTCTTGTGTATTTTCGACATTTGTCCCTTACCCAATATATTGCAAACAAATATTTTCTACCATCCTACAGGCTGCATTTTATTTTGTTTGAGTTGTTTCTTTTCCTATGAAATGCTTTTCAGTTTTAGATAGATTATCATAATTTTTCATACTATTAAATTTTTGTGGTGTCATGAAGAAAAGTTTTTTGTTTCTCATTATAAACAAATACCTAAACATGTTAATAATCTCAGACGGTATAAAGAATAAATAACAATCATAATCTTACTATTCAAAGGCACAATTGTTAATAGTTTACATGTTTTATTATACTCTAAAAATGAATTGCCATGGCTGAACTACATTTTATACTGTGGCAGCTTCCTTTTACTATTACAAAATCCTGTGCCATTTGAAGTATTTCTCATCTTTTTAATGACCATATAATATTTGTCCAATAGTTTAATTAACTCCTACCCAAATGTTGGACTTAAAAGATAATTGTAATTTGTTAGCAATTATTATAAACAGCATGGCACTCATACATACTTTTGTGTGTTCCATCATGCAAATGCCTGATAGTCAAATTAATCTGTTAAAACATGAATATTTTAAAGATATTTAACATCTACTATTAAAACACTGTCTAGAAAGGTGTTTTTCTTTTTAATTGCTCAGTTTGCCCTTCCAGCCAAATAGAAATTTCTCAACATAATTTCCCTCAGTACTGGGAAGTTTTTATTTCTCACATTGACAAATCTTTAAAAGATTAAATAAACCCTAAGTTCTTACTATTGGTTTCATTGCTAATGAAGTTAAAGTCTTCAGTGCTTTAAAATGACCACTCATAAACTAGTTTCTTTTACAAGATGTTTATGCCTTTAGGACATTAGTGTTTGATGAAAATATTATAATTTGTTTAAATAAGGTCTCAATATAAAAACACTAACAATATATTAACATTTTTCATAGTAATTATTCCGATTGTCAAGCTTTAGTTTTATTAATTTTATTTACGTTTAGGTTTTACTATCTATGTAATCAATTCTCTATTTTCCTCTAGGTTCTCTTCAGTAGATTGTAAACTCAGATATTTTTCCTTCTATTATTTTTATGTTTTAATGCATTGTTTTGTTTAATGCTTTTATTCACTTGAATTTACTTTGGCATGTCATGTAATATAAAAATCTAACCTGATTTTTTCCCTCCTACAATGAAGCAGTCCCAACTATATCGTTTTTAATAATGTTATATATTCTGCATTACATTACATTTAGAAACTAGATTGCTGAAAGGAAGTCAGGATAATGTTTCTGATGAAATAAAACCTTATAATGTAATTTGGAGCATGAATGAAGGGTATAGCATTCCAAGAGGCAAGGGCAGGATGGGGCCAAGTATGAGTTAAGCCCATTTCTAGAAGTATCTTCAAGCTTATACAGGGTACAGACAGAAAAAGGCAGGTACATACTAAGGGCACTTCTCAACCTAGGAGCATTCATCCTTATAAAAGACTAACTAAGCAGTGCCTAGGCCACTTCCATTTCCATGGAGGTCTATAAATACAGTAGATGGGAATAAGAGAGAACAGATGGGGAAGCTATTATTTTAATTTGCTTCGCTTCATACCAAACCTCAATCCTGACCCTTTGTTAAACAATGACTCACCCCTCCACAAGTTGCTAGATATTTCAAAGATGATAGAAACACCATATCAACTACAAATTTCTCTGCAAAAACCTGAGCTGCCATCTTCAGCATGTGCGATTTGTCTCTCTTTTCAAGTCAGTGTGGCTTGTCAATGGAAATGGAAATCACCAGCAGGCTACTCCCTCCACCACAGATGTGAATTAAGAGAGTCGGTACATATGACAGTGGTCGACCTTTTCTTACAGATCCGGGTTTTGTTTGGAAATAAGCTCAGTGCCTAGCACCAGTACCCAGGAACGTCTGTTTGGCTTGGTAGGTCAACATAGGCTATGCCCATGCCCATACTGGGAAATTTACCTTCTGCCCGCTTTAGACATCATAACAGAAAGACTTTACTTCTCATAATATCAGCATTGTCATTTTGTAGAACTGAGTACATCAGCAAAAAAAAAGAAAGAAAAAAATTGCAGCTGCATACACACACAAACACACATACACACATTTGGCTCTGTTTTACTGATGAGATCTTCCCTTGGAAATGAAACCATTTTGTTATTCATGCAATTTTAAAAACAGACCAAGAGCTTCACTAAATAAGTAGTTGTCACAGAAACATTACAAATCCTTAAGTTACCAGCTACAGCCTATATACAGAGGATCCAGATTTTTCTTTTGAGAAAATGGCAAAATATTTAAGCTGCAAGGAATCAAAGCATATTGTAGTGTAAATCTTTTGTTTTACATTGTGAGGGTTTCATCTTGCTCTTACAGTGCTTTTTGTATTTTTGTTAATAACTTTCTTGGCTTTCTTTCCCAGCCAGTGTACACATTGCTTGAGCACAGGGGCTGTCAGATGGCTCATGAGCCTAATTATCATGCTTCATGCATGAAAGATGCCCCAGTAGATGCTGAAGATGATCCCAGTGCTTCACCCACCCCTTTCAGTTCCATATGAGAAAACAACAGAAACGCATATATTCTATGTTGTTTTATAGACAATAAGGACGAACCAAACAAGCTTTAACCACATAGTTAATGTATGATTATGCAAAAATAGCTGACATCTGGCCAAAAAAAAAAAAATTAGTTTGCTACTTTATTATTTAACAATGATGGTCCAGTTTGTGAATTGTCAAGGCTCTCCTCTGCTTTGTAAGGAAGTGGCAGAAGAATGTAGTCTTTTCCGTCTGGACATGGATGCCAGTTCCTCCTATCAATCTGGTAAATCCCAAGACTAAGGAACTACCTAACACTTGAAGCTTCTGTCAATATTGCAATCTCTAGGGGCTTTGGGAATGGGTGGTTATTTCTTATGCCACACTGAAAGGTCTTTAGTTATGCTCTATTTCAATTAAAAATGTATTTGGTTCATGGTATTTTAAATAACTTTGAATTGTTAAATTTTTAAAATGTAACTTTATGGAAGTATAATTAAAAAATCTAGGTTTAGAGCATTTTCATCACCTCAAGTTCCCTCATGTCCATTTATAGTTAATCACAGCTCTCATACCCAGTCCTAGGCAACCACTGATCTGTTTCTGTTTCTATAAATTTGCTTTTTCTAAAGACATCATAAAAATGGAATCAGATACAATATGAAATTTCCTGCATCTGTCCTCCATCATGGAGAATATTTTCAAGGTTCATACATGTGACAGCATGGGCCAGTAGTTACTTCACTTTAATTGTTGACTATTGTTCTATTGTATGGAATTGCCTTATTTTTCTTATTTAATCCCTTGTTGATGCATATTTGAGACATTGCCAGTTTGGGCTACTATGAGTAATATTCCCATGGACATTAGCATCTGCATCTCTATGGGGACATTTGCTTTTGTTTCTCTTGTACAGATTCCTAAGAGTAGAATTGAAGAATCATATGGTAAGTTTATATTTAACTTTTTACAAACTGCCAAACTGTTTTCCAATGTGACTGTATTATTTTACATTTCCACCAGTAATGCATGAAGTTTCCAATTTCTCTACATCCTCACCCTCACTAGCATATAGTATTGTCTGTCCTTTTGATTATAGCTATTCTACTGGGTATACAACAGTGGTGGCATTTTTTTTTTTCTTGCATCACCCTAATCATTAATGGTACTAATTTATATTCTTATTTATTGGTACTAATTTATTCTTATTGGTACTAATTTATATTCTTATTTTCATTTATATAGCTACTTTAGTGATGTCTTTTCAAATCTTTTGCCCATTAAAACATGGATTTGCTTGCTATTGAATTTAAAGAATTCTTTATATATTCTGAAAACAAGCACTTCACAGATAATGATTTTTAAATATTTCCTCTGTGACTAATCTTTTCATTTTCTAAGTGGAATCTTTTGAAGCATAGTGTCTTTAGTATAAACAAGTTCTAGTTTAACTATTTTGTTTTTTTTTTTTAAGATTTATTTATTCATACAGAACTGGGGTACAGGCCAGAGATGCGGAGGGTGAGAGGATTCACCAGGAACAGAGTGGGGAGCAGAACAGGCAGATCGACGAAGTACACTGCTGAGGGGAGCAGCGGGCAGGTCAGGAGAGGTCTGCCTCGCCATGTGGTCACCTCCGGGGCAGGCGGGGATCGAACTCATGCAGAAGTGGCTTAATCTTCTGAGTGCTGTGCTTTAACCCGGTGCGCCACCAGGGAGGGCCTAACTATTTTGTTTTTAAAGTATCATGCTTTTAAAATCAACTGTTTTATGCCAAAATCAGAAATTTTATATAAATATATTTAATATTTCAGATGCACAATATATAATTTTATATTTATTATGAGAACAATTAATACCAACATTTTCTCTGTTGTCCCTCCTGACCTACTTTGTATTTTTAATAGAAGCAACCATAACATTCTAACTTTACATCGTTTTTCAAAGCCCTGCTGAAAGAAATCCATGTTAAAGCACCTAGCACTAAACATTCAACTTGATGCCTTGACCTCAGTACCAATGTAAGCACACTTCTTAAGCCAAGCTTTATTGTATTAGTTGAGCAAACAAAACTACACACGCTTCTGTCTGCCTTGTTGATTTCCTTCCTGTACTGTGCTTCCTGTGTGTGTTTTTGTCATTTTCTGCCGTTTTCCCCCCCTGCCTCTGCTGGAGTTGTCACCAAGGGAATAGGAGACTGGCAATCCCCAGACAACTGGTTTCTAGATTGGTTGTTTCTGCATTGTTCTGACAAGAGCTGTGTGCCTGCCTTTTGTTGAGCAGTAAATGCATGTTGGAAGCAAAAGTATCATTAATGTAATGCTTTATGGTTCTGAGGCAGCTTTCTTGTTAGTGTCTAACATACTGAGCAATGACATCAGGTTCTAGAAATAAAGAGAAGTGCACTGTTAACAGTGTAAGCCGAGTCCTCTTTCACATGGCAAAGCAGGAGGTAAAACAGAAAAAAAAAGAAAAAGAAAAAAGAAAAGAAAAAAGAAAGAAAGAATTTGAATACCAACTCAAAAGCCTTTAAAAGGAGGCATCTGGAAGAATCTATTCCTCTTCCTGAATTAGCCATCAGTAAACAGAAAAAGCTGACAAATGGAAACTGGGATTATGTACGAGAGTAACAAGGTAAAAGGGGAAACCAAGTCTAGAGAGATAAGAGCTGAAGCAGAGGGTCACGTAGCCGAGATGATTAAGCCGTGTGGATGCATGACATTATGTATCATGCTTATGTGCCAGCAAAGTGTGATGGCTTGTGTGGTCTTAAACTGAGTGAGGAAACAGCTGCTGAAAAAGAGAGTGGGCGTGGCTACAGATAAATTTGTTATTTGGATAGAGTTTGAACTGGCGATTATGCCTGATTTAATCAATCATACGTGTTGAGGTAAAGGATAATCTGAGACGTTTAAGAGGGGAATTAGCATGGCAAAGTTTTAGAATTTTCAGTGAGGCAGATGGAGACTGGGAAGAATCAAGAGTAAGGTTAAGGATGTATGGATGGGCACAAGTAGCATGAGCCATAGAATGAGTTTATGTGATTTTCTCCAGCCAGTATTTAGAAGTAATGAGAAAATGGTTGACAAGGGTTTGAGGTTTTCCTGGGGGAGTAGATGTACACCAGGATACAGGGAGTAATCAGGTGAGAGGTATAGTTTGGATGATTAACTTTCCTCCAGGATGAGTAGAAGATGGCAGGAGGCTAGAAAGTGCTGAGACCAATCCTTCCATGCTTCCAAATTCATCTGTGAATAGAATCACCTGGGGATCTCGTTGAAATTCCAACAACTCAGATTGAACTATAATCCTGGGGTGTGGGATGCAGACATCCATATATTTTTTTGAAGTTTCCCAAATAACACTCACATGAAGATAATGTGGCGACTTGGTCACAGGCATTAGGACATGGTTCTCCAAGTGTCATTCCCAGACCAGCTTTGTTAGCATTCTGAGGAACTTGTTAAAAATGTGAATTCTTGAGCCCCACCCCAGATCTATGGAATTAGAAATTCTGAACTTAGAATCCAGCAATCTGTTTCTTAATTAGTCCTCCAGGTGATTCTGATGGTTAACTCAATTTGGCAACTGCTGAACTAGAAGAAAAGCGAATCTTGGTCTGGTCATCCTTTAAAATGGTTGTAGTGAGAGAAGTGGTAAGAAAGCTCATGTTCTTTGCATGCCAGCAGTTTTAGACAACAGCTAGCTCAATTTTGAAAAAGTCAAAGAGCTGAACACTAGTATGTTTGGATGGTCATCCTCATATGTTTAAACTTTCCAGAATTATGTCAGGATTTGGACGTGGTGAGGAAATGGGTGTAGAACATGTGTCTAGATATTCAGTGTTTATGGAAGATAGAAAATGGTAACTTCAAATGGCATAAACTTTGGTGGAATTCAAACAAGATGGAAAAGTGGCACCAGGGAGCTGAGTGAATCTTAACTCCAACCCCTGCTTTGTGCATAGCAACATGAAGAAGAAATGGCAGCTTCCACTGGAGAGGGATGCACCTTTAAGAGAAGGTAGGCTTCAGCTTCAATTTATGGTGGTGGAAGGGCATTGTAAAGGAAATGATGGTGAAACATTAATTTTCTGTGGAATGTTGATATCAGAGGGTATGGTGGGTAGGGTGAGGAGTTGTAAGTGGAAAGAGCAGAAGGCAGAAAAAGCTTCAGCAGATGAAAGAATAATGCAGGGTAGATCTTTGTGTATGGGAGTTTCAGAAAGGACTACTTGCTTTGGGGGCAGATACAAGAGGCCTTTGTAGAAATGACTGGCTTGGCATGAATTTTCTGATGCCTTTGTGGTTGGTGGTCCCTAACAGTCCTGTCACCATCCCAAGGGAAAGCCACAGTCTCCAGCAAGTCTGCTTTGAAAGCAGCCACAGGTTTGGGGAAGCTGGCTCCACCTGAAGGTGGTTGGGCAGTGAACAGGCCTCATCTGAGATTAACTATATCACCTGGACAACTTGCCTCCTTTTCAGATCTCTGGGTCTTCTCCCCAGCAGGAATGTGCCTGCTGAAAATGGCTCTAGGGTTCAACTGTTATCTCAAAGGAAAGCAGATCAGAAGAATCTGGAGAACGTTTAGATATTGCTTATCCTGACTCTGACTGATAAGCAAGGCAGGAGGAGGAAGGAACAAATCAAGATGACAACAGAAGAAAACAAGTCTTAGAGTTGGGCTAAGAAGTTTGGTGGCTGGTTTCTGTGTTCATGGCCACAGTGAGGAATCTGGAATGGATGGATGGCGGCACTCTGTGACTGGTGTGAGTTAGGCATTCAGGCAGCCATAAGATATAGCTTAGTTTACAAACCAGTGCAATGGTTTGGCTGGTCCAAAGCTAAATTGTGAAGCTGGCCACATTGTACTCCCATTGAGGGCCTTTTTCTCTCTTCCAGAAATCTTTCTCATTAAGTTTTTCTCATTCTGTAGACTTTGTGTTCACCGTTCTTTTGGAAAATCCTCAGGAGCTCAGATCTAGGGAATATATGGAGGTTTAACCTCCTCCTTCCACCTAAAGTTTTGATGTGAAATCATTGTAGACACTCATTCCCTAAAGGCTTAGCCCACTGTCACTTCCCCATATTCTCCATTCTTGGGGGTATCAAACTCCACAATGAGGAGCCTATCCAATTCCTTGAAGTCAGAAATAATATTCACAACATGTAACAACTGATAGGGGAAAGGCACTGATGGTTCAGAAAAGACTCTAGGTTTAAACACTTTAGTAAAACAGAAGCTCCAGTAGCTTCATCCAGCTTGCCGAGGCTTCTCTCCTGGTGGTCTTGTCTTCCCCTGCTTAGTTGTCCACTCCTGTGACAATATCTGGACTCACCATTACCATCAATAAGGACACTTTCTCCATCTCAGTCACCATTGACTAACTTTCCGGCAAAATTTCTTTAATTCCAATAGCCCCTTGACACACACCCACAATCTGTTGATTCTGTAGTTTTTCTTTACCCTGCCAAACGCTCATTACCACCTTAGCTAGCTCAGACTCCACAGCTCATCATTGTTATTATTTTGTCACTGTGCTTTCAGTGTCAGATACAAAATAAGACAGACCAAGATTTGTACAAAGGAACATTTTTCTAGTTTTTCTCCTGGGAGTTTTATGGTGTTAGGGTTTACAGTTTAGACACTAATCTATTTTGAATTAATTTTGTGAGTGTTGTCAAATAGAGGTGTAGTTTAATTCTTTACATGTGAGTTTCTGATTCTTCCAGCATAATTTTTTGAAGAAACTGTCTTTTCTGTGTTGAGTTTTCTTGGCTCCCTTATCAAATATTAGTTGATTGTATATACATTTGTGGAATTTCAGTTCTGTTCCATTGGTCTATTTGTTTGTTTTTATGCTCGTACCATACTGGTTTGATATTATGGCTTTCTAATATAGTTTGAAATCAGGCAGGGTGATGCTTTGCCCTTTTGTTTCAGGATTGATTTGACTATTGAGGTCTTTGGTGATTCCATACAAATTTTAGGATTGTTTTCCCACAAAAGTTATTTAAATCCTTACTGAAGTCAAAAAGATATACCACAGTGGAACATAATACACAACATGGCATAATTCCTAGAACTTTTCTTCACTGTTGAAAGTATTATTTTCAAAATTAAAAATATAATTCTTATATAAATACATATTATATGACAAAGTTATTTTAGCTTATAAAATGATGACAAAGTCAGTACAAAGAATAAGAGAATATAATACATATGTCAGTGAGAACAAACATGAATGCAGGAGTAAGGTTGTTAATTGTATAGAAAGCTAACTACAGAGCAACAAACCATTATCTTTTGGAGATCTCTTTACTACTTTCAGGGAATATCTACATTTCTACATGGCAAAAATTATCCTCTATAGGTGAGCTTGGGCCACTTTAACAAAAATAAGGTAGACTGAATGAAATAAACAACAGATATTTAGTTCTGATGGGTAGGAAGTCCAAGATCTAGGTGATAGTGTGGTCAAATTTTAGTGAGATTCCTCTTCCTAGCTTGTAAATAGCCAACTTCCCCTGCGATTGACATAGAGAAAGAATTAGAAGACACAAATTCAATTCTCTGACATCTTTTCATAAAGTGTTACAATGCCCTCACAAGAGTCCCACCATCCCAACCTCATCTCAACACAATAACATATGATTTGGGGGAGGCACAATTCAGTCCTTACAACATTTACACCTTATCTGTTCTTTGCAAAGCTTGTGGGATGCCTCTACAGAATTATAAAATAGTCCAGTAATAATTGATAGTATGTCAGACAACTTTATACCCTTCTATATTCAGGTACGCCTTAGAAGTCTCATAGACACAGTTTTACCATGACAAGGAAGTCATTTTATCTATTGGGGTTATGGACAATTTTTCTTAAAAATCACCAATTTGCTTCTTTAGAAATGTATTAAAGAGTCAGTTTTTGTGGCCGGAAACTTATACAATTTGGGGGGAAGGGTGCTTTGCATAAAGAATATAAAATGTGAATGCATTGCTTGGATCCTAGGCATTTAGAAGTCTGTACCAGTGAGATTTTCATGGAAAATCCATCTCTAGTCTCTTTTCATAACAATTTTCACACCTCCCCCAAAATTTCCTTTCTAAACATTCTATAAAAGTCTCCATCTTTCACTGATTTTCCTTCTCCCTTTAAAACTATTCTCCAGTGATTCTTGGTTCATGAATTTCTTCTAATGTCTTTTAAAGTCAATCATTTTGACCTCTTTAGGCAGTTTCAAGTTCTTATCTCTGTAGCAAGAGGTAAAAAAAGAGTCCTTAGACCATAGAGTAATACTGTGAATACAAATATAGCAATATTTGTCTTCTTAACATTCTTTAAGTAAATGCTTCTTTTTACTAAGGTAGTTATGACTGATAAAGCTTAATGTATATCTTACCAGGATTTTTTTTTTTTTTTTGTAAACCATAGTACAGAAGCTTTAAATCAAAGGAATGAAAACCACTATTTGTGGGACTTTAGGTGGGAGGTTAAGGGGGATGAATATTTGAGGTGTGTGTGATACTAGAGGGGTATGTATAATGGCAGTATTGATGCTTGAAAAGCTCCCAGACACACACCTTCTATGGACTATCACTCACCTCACATGATCACAGCCAAGACATCACAGCATTGTTCCTGTGTGCCATCTAATGGGATGATGGCTGGAATTCCCACCACGTCAGAACTAACTGTCACCACCTTCACTGCCATTTTCTTCTCTTTTCACAATGATAAGTGTTAGTGGCTACACCAGGGGTAGGGACACACAATATTTTCATAGCTCCCAGTAGCTAGCTTGAGAGGCACTCAGCTAAGAGCATCAGAATGCCCTTCAGATTCTCTCATCACATAACAGCATTAGAAACAAGGTCCTGTTTTCTGGACAATTACAGGGAGAGATGAAAAATAGGCAGACAAAAAGATTTGTAGAATGTTGTCTTTGCCCAGAAAGTACATTAAATAAATAATACACTGAGGCTGTTGGGAAAGGTGGAAGAAGGGCATTCAAAGGCTGACAGCAGAAAGATAAGTAGGAATTACCTCAGAGAATGAACTTCTTTCTGTTAACCAGAAGGGTACAAATACCTATTTTTCTCTCTACCAAATATCTTGTGGAGCATACCTGGTGCTCAGCACTTAGATCCTGCGCAGGGGTGGTGATTGGGGGATGCGGGTCTCACCATTCCTGGGCTTGCCTGGCTCCTGCCAGCTGTGGGCTTCCTGCTGAGGTCTGGGACTTGTGGAAGCTCAGCCTCCCCTGGTGATTGACAACAGAGCTTGTCAGCCAGCTGGGAGACATGAGTCAAGAGCTGTGGAAAGGTGGAAGATGAAAGGCTGGTGAGGTGCTTATGTGATTCCCTCCAGAGGATAGCAAGTCAGAAGAAAGCCTCCCCTGCCTTGTGCAACAGGCTTTGTGTTCACATACCCTGTGGATGCCGCAGCCACTGGATACTGGGTGAAAAAAACATGCCACTCGATATTGAGGCTGCTAAGTCCACTTTAATTTTCTAAGAGGCCTTGTCATGGTGAAGAAGGAAAGCAGAAGGGACGTGGCCTAAGT
The DNA here is from genome assembly GCF_000260355.1 of Condylura cristata. NCBI lineage: Eukaryota > Metazoa > Chordata > Mammalia > Eulipotyphla > Talpidae > Condylura > Condylura cristata. The sequence goes on along the minus strand of NW_004567114.1, from coordinate 37,367,316 downwards.
GGATTCTGGGACTACAACTAGCCTATAATGAATGCTAAGTTATTGGGTACATGGCCTGAAGTGCCCATTAATAGAATGCAAATGTTCTGGAAATAGATTTTCTTTTCCATTCCCTTCAGGGCATTCAATTTATTTCTACTAGGTCTAAAGAGACCCATTTTTCTGTATGCTCTGAGTTAGAACTCTTTATTATAGGCCTGGCTTAAAGATACCATAAGTGACCACCATGCTACCATATAAATAAAGATACAATTCCATATTAAAAAGAATTGGAATTTTGCTGGTCATCTGAGTCTTTACCAAGGTAGAGAAATGGAAATGAACAGGTGAACCCTGTAGAATGAGGCTTTAGCCCCTAGAATTATTACCCAGGCTCTGCTTTTATAATGCTTTCTCTGAGGAACTAGGAGCTGCTGGAGACCAGAGGAAGCCAGTGGGCTAACCAGGTGTTTGCTAATGGCCTCAGGCTCAACTGAAGAAAAGGGCAAAGCAGACCTTTAGTAATTACCATATGAAGCAGGAAAGACTACTCAACTAATGTGGGAGTGAGGGGAGGGGAGAGCTCCAGAAAATATGAGGAGAAATTTTGGTCATAATATATATATATTTTACTCTTTGAACACCTATCATCCCATTTCTTATAATTTGAGGAGAAAAATTACTTTCCATTTAGGCCTCCAGATCTGCCAGTAGTCATGACATGTAATATCTCAAAGGTTAAGCTAAGCTATGGTAGTCAAGTAGAACAGTCCTTTTCAGACTGCAATCTGGGTTTCCTCCTCTCTCTAAAGCTTCAGCACATCACCCACACTTGATTTGAGTTATGCTCACCCAGAAACATCAACAGCTAATCCTGACCTCCTCCGCAGGCTCCATCCCGATTGCAAACACCTGCACAAATGCATCGAAGAAAAATATTTTAGCAAACTTATAAAACCACCTACTCCTGCCCCTCACCTACAACTTCACACTAAAAACCCAAATGTATGCGGCTCCCAAAGGCTCTGGAAATGTAAACATTTAACAAAACAGAAAATTTTAGTTAAAATATTGTCTTTCCTTTTCCTATCACTTTGCAAATATTAGTCTTGTTGCTAATTGTCAGAGCTCTTGCTGACAGATGCTTAAAAAGAGCTAATATTCAGCATTGGAGGTTTCAAGATGAGCTGTTGTGCAGGGAAATATGATGCTGAAAAGAGCTCTAATGGGTGAATCCTGGAGATGCAGCATAAACAGAGCAGGCGCTGTGCATGGGCTGCCCTTGACTCTGCCACTCATTAGTTCACTAGTGAATTTGAACTCTTCATGCCCATTTCATTTGAGATGGAATGGAAGAATGCATTTTATCAGGTTTCTTTGAGAATCAAACAAGAAAATGTATATCAGAGTGACAAAAAGCTGTACAAAAATGCGTGTTTATAGTTACCCATTAATACTCTACCTACCTCACCTGTTTTCTCTGCTCCTCACCACTGATCGATCAACTGTACTCACTGGATAATCTGACTGAAGTACTTCAAGTCTAAGCTACTTCTGGTCCATGCTCCTGTACACACCCTTAAACAGATGCACATGGAAGATTAAATACAGTGTAAGGATTTACATGATCATCCCTCCTGATCCTAAACCACACCACTGATCGATCAACTGTACTCACTGGATAATCTGACTGAAGTACTTCAAGTCTAAGCTACTTCTGGTCCATGCTCCTGTACACACCCTTAAACAGATGCACATGGAAGATTAAATACAATGCAAGGATTTACATGATCATCCCTCCTGATCCTAAACCACAACTGCCCAATAAGGACTCCATATTGAATAGCTTATTTTTAGAAACACAGTATTTTCAGTATTATTCTTTTAAATGACTTCATCTTAACATTGATGAAATAAAATTAACTGGAAAATTTATCAAAGAAATATATCTCATTTTATATTGTTTTCCCAGGATTACATTTGAAAGAACAGATAATCGATGGATGAGAATAAAAGCTAAAATTTATTAAACACTATGTGCAACGCACTCTGTTGAACAGCAACAGATACTAAATTAAAAGCATGATTTATACAAATATACAGTTGAACACATGTCAAAGATTTTTAACTTATTAGTGAAGGAACAAGTCAATGGTTCAAAAAGAATTAGGAAGATGGAAGTAGAGTGAAAAATGAAGAAGAAAGCTTGAATAAAATTTTTCCTTGAGATATAAAGCTGGTTCATGTCCAAAGAACATTAACAGTGTAATCTCGGGGTTGTCTTTTCAACAACTTCTGGATAGGATTAATTTGCATTGATATTACACTTTGACAAGAATCACTTGCCTTGCTAGCCATTTTCTACCAATTAAAGTTTGTTCTGCCTAATTATAAATCCTAATCAATAATAAAAAACAAACATAAGTAACAAAAAAAAAAAAAAAAGAGAATCAAATAATCCCCTGTAAGAGCCTACACATAACTCCTGCTCAAGTGGAAAGATTTGCTAATTTCCAACCTTTGGATGATTTTTCTCGAGAATACTTCATACCTATTATTTCTAAAACTAAACAATTCTGAAAAGTGATTTTTAATCCCATAAATACAGATAAAGAAACTGACAATCAAGGGGATAAATTTATTCAAATTCAAGATAACAAATGTGTAGCCAACTTTGCTTATGATGTCCTTGTTTCTCTTGCTATCATATCCATGAAAAAGATGTTTTACATTTTAAAAAAATTAAATAGCATACAAACAGCAGAATGAATCCACCTTACATATACAGGTCAATGATTTTTTTTTTACTTATATGGATGTCTGGCTTTTGCCAAACATGCCACCATTTCTAGTACCCTAAATATTCTTTTGTGCTCTCATTAGCTACCGTCATCACTAACCCAGGTGACTATTTTTCTGACATTGATTAGTTTTGCCTGTTCATCATAAAATGGCAACATGCCTTATGTATTCTCTTGCTTCTGGTATTTTTTGTTCATCATCATTTCTGCAGCAATTTTCAATGTCATTGGATGTAGCAGTATTCTTTTTTTTTAAGAATTATTTATTTATTCGTACAGAACTGGAGTACAGGCCAGAGATGCGGAGGGTGAGAGGATTCACCTGAGACAGAGCGGGGAGCAGAACAGGCAGATCAACGAAGTACACCGCTGAGGGGAGCAGCGGGCAGGTCAGGAGAGGTCTGCCGTGCCATGTGGATCTCCTCCGGGGCAGGTGGGGATGGAACTCATGCAGAAGTGGCTTTAGCTTCTCAGTGCAGTGCTTTAACCCGCTGCGCCACCAGGGAGGGCCTCAGTATTCTTTTTTAAAAGCTGTACGAATGTACCATACCATGTTTGTCTCCACGTTTGTTGAGCGCCATTTGAGTTTTCCAGTTTGGGCTATAATGCCTAAGGTTATTTTTTTAAAAATTTGTATAGCCTCTCTGAGCATATGTTTTTGTTGTTTCTATACCTAAGAATGGGATTTGGTTGCAGATTTTATGTATGATTAGTTTTAGTAGGTTCTGTCAAATATTCTTCAAAATGGCTAATCCAGTATATATGCACACCAGTAGTACATGAGAACTTCAGCAAGCTCACAACATTTCATATTGTCACTCTTTAATTTTAGCTATTCTGTGGTATAAGTAAGTACTTCTTGGCGTTTACATTTTCTACCTAATCTGTTATAATAGAAGGAAATGATATGACAGTTCTTTAAATTGTTAGGGCTAGGAACATGAATACAAATACTTGCTCTAACTGGAGTGTGTCGATAGCCCCCACTCCAATTTGGGGGGGCTACCTTAACATTAGAGAGTAACATGCTGGGTCAAAGTGATATCTTTTTGAGACATTCACTTCTATTCATTTTTTTGATTCCCTAAGCTTAATGGTTTTTCTCAATTCTATTTGGTAGAAATGCCTAGTAATATTAGAAAGATTCTTTAAATATAGCACTGTCAAAATAAACTTAGCATTATATAAAAAGTCAAAATTAGAACCCTAATCAGTAGCAACTAAAGAATGATATACATCCAAAAAAAGTAATAAGTGTAAACACATCAAACTAAATTAATACAGTGAGACCTCTTTACAGAAAGATGATGAACACATGTTGCTCAATGTTTATGAATAGTATCAACTGTATACCTCTCTTCTTTATCTTTTGTAAGTGGAATTTTACCATTCCTGTTTAGTGTGTTTGTGCTGGTCCACTTTGGAGCATTAGACTAAGTCAACACAGATTCACTAATTTACAGAAAAATTACAGTTTCTGCAGATACCCTTCATTTAAATTTTAAAGAGTCTCCAACTGAATTTCTATATCTCTAGTTATTTTTATTCCTGCTGCACAAATCAATACAATCTAGAACTCTATGGAAAACTTTTTTCTTTCAGACTGAATTTACCAGACTTTGAATTTACTATCACTTCTCTTTACTACCATGAATGATTGCTTGATACACAGCTATGATTTGGGGCAGAGAAAGAACAATTTAACCCCCTGGCTTGAAATACTTTTTCCATTACTCATGTTGTGACCTTTAACAAGCCACTAAATCTCCATGTATGTCACTTTCCTCATCTGAAAAATGAAAATAATAACTGCTCCAACCTTAGAGGATTAAATCAAATGAGTTTTTATATATATATATAAAGCATCTAGAACAATGTCTGACACCTAGTAAACAATGTACAGGTGTTAACAAATAACTTTCAAATTCTGCCTTCAATCACCAAAATAATCTTTGGATTTCTGTGTGTCCTTTTTAAATGCCCCACCCTGAATCCATATGTTCTCTCAGCACCAATGTACACACACACACACACACACAACACATCAGAAGAGTCAGATGCTCAGCAACCAGTGACCCGTTAAAACACACAGTAACATGCACAGATCCTCAGGACATTCTGCTGGAGACTGTCCTGAAGGAAAGAAGCCAAACTGTATGATTTGCAAATCATGACAGATTGCATGATTCTTTTTACTTGACATTCTGGGAAGCAAACCTGTAGGGATAAAAACAGATCAGTAGCTGCCAGGGACCAGAGGGCAGGGAAGGGATAACTGCAAGGGGGCGTGAGGGCCTTGGGGGTCGTGCTGCTGCTAGTCTGGATCTCAGTTGTCGTGGTGTGTATGCATTATCCACCTGTATGCATTTGTGAGAACTTAGATAACCATAATTTGAAAGGGGTAAATTTTGTTACATGCAAATTAAACATTGCATTTTTAAAAGATATAAAAAAGAGCAAGATGTACCATAATGTCTTTCACCAAAAAAGCAGTCTTAAATTTAGTCATTCAGCTACATATCAGGAATCCCAGGATATGTAAAGAACTGTGTTCAACTTCAGACACACACCAATTATTGCAATTTTAGGAACAGATCTGCAACAGTCCTGAAGCTTTGGCAGGATGCTTTTGGAGAATTTTCTTTGCTTAGTTATCTTGCAGTAGATATTAGGAATGTGTTGTAGTTTTTTGTGTCTACACTATCTGGCAAATCAGAGATCCTTGGAGGCTCAAGAAGGTATAAATGTAGCTGTAAAAGTGAACAAGGTGAGTTTCTCACCTGAAGTCCTGACTCCACCGCGTGATTTCTTAGCACCTATATATTGTGAAAGTCTCAGAACCTGTACGCTCATATGTCAGTCTGGGAACATGCCGCCTTGTTTCTTCTTTATCTAACTCCAGAACTATTTCTTATTCCTTATTTTATCGTTCAGGAACTCCATGTTCCTGCACTGTCTTTTGGCATGTTCCTGTCAGTCATGTTCCCTATGACATTATAAAATCTCACATACAAAATATACCTTCAACAGAAAATGAGAAGTAGCTACTTGAGCTTATTCAACCGTTTTGTCCTGCTCGGGCACATTCTCAGTTCTCTACTCTGGATGGTAGCCCCCAGTTATCCAGTTTTCAGACTCTTGAGGAACAGCTTCTCTCTGTAATTGTTCCTCATTATTCTCCTTCTTCTTTTTCCCCAAGAGCTTAAGAACCCTTTGCATCTTGGCTTTGATCAATCCTGTACCAGACTTGTCTTTCATTTCGTTACCTCAGGATTCTTCTTGGATAAAGTTTAGACCCAGTAAGTAAGTGAAAAAAGAAGAAAGCTACATTTGCCCTTCTGACCCTTGCTCAAGCATCCTCCAGGAGAATGGCTTGCTCTTTATACCACCATAAGTTATGCCTTTTAGCATGAATCCAATGCTCCAATGCTAGATGAGAGGCCTCCCCTTCTGTATGTTGCACTGTATAAACAAGTGCTCTGAAGTTTCTTCTACTTTGCAACATGAGAGCCCAACTAGGTTCAATCACACACATGTCTAATGCCTCAAACATTACTTCCCACCACAGCAAACAGGAATTAATCAGAGCCCTCATGTATCTAATAACATGGTTCCTCTAGAGTAGAAGTTATAGATAGACCCTGAAGAGTGACCACAAATGCATAACATGAAGTCAGTTTAGTAAGTAGGAAGATGGGTACCTCTATAGATGTCTGTCAATGGTGGGTGGGCAAACCAATCAAAATCTACAAAATCTGAGGGCTGCCATTGTACACAAGAAGATGGGAGAAAATTCAAGAGAAGGGAATAACATGACCAAAATTATAATTTTAAGTAGTGGTTCTTAAATACACTGCATGAATCAGCTGGACCAGGCCCCCTTCCAGGCCGCTTGAGTCATAATCATGTCAGTGGACCTGGGACTCCATACTTCAAAAATATCTGCCCAGGTGATTCTGACATGTTCCCAGGTCTGAAAAGACCATGTTGAGAGCCTCCAGCAGGAAAAAAAGAGTCTCTGGCTGTTCTATATTCATTCCTATAATTCTCATAACAATCCTATAAAGAAGGCACTATTACCATTCCCAATGAACAGATGCGAACACTGAAGCACAGAGAGATCTCAAAGTTATTGGGGGTGGAGGCCAGATTTGAAACCAGGCAATCTGGCTTCAGAGTCCACAATACTATGTCAACAGAACAATGAAAAGGAAACAAAATGAACAAAGAAAAACATTAAGCCTGTGGAAGAGAAAGACTAGGAAAACATGAAAGACAAGTGAGAAAAATCACAATATAGGAGTTGGGAACCAGTTGTGAAAAGCAGACACAGATTGCAGCACCAGAGGTGGGTAAAGAGCAGCAGAATGCCTTTCCACAGGGCTGTCCCATGGCAACGGTGGTCTTCATGACAGCTACAGACAATGCATACCCTCCCGTGATGAATGAGTTGTGTCCAGTAGACATGAAAGGTGCACTATTTTTAAAAGCTGGGTTTACTCTTAACATGCAGCACCCAGAAAGTTGTTTCAAGGTAAAATTGCCAGCTCTGAACATGCTGCTTAAGGGAGCTTTTATTCTGATTTTTTTTTTTTTTTTGGTGTAACCTAGATGGACCCCATGATGTCATGTTTATTTGCTCTCTCCTGACCTAAACTGTAATGAAATTGAGGTCCTTGAAAATCCCTTCTATTCAGAGCCAGAACACTAAAAGCTTATTCAGATATGAGACAATTGTCCTGATAATATCTAGTCTAGACATAGAGACTCATGAAAGAAGGTACAATTAGAATCTTTTCATCTGGAGTTGATAGTTTGAAATAAGTTTTTTTTTTTAAATCTGGTTTTAATATGTTATTTTGTCAAGAGAACAAACTACTTTCCCAGGTCTTCACCAGAACAGTTAACTGTGTTTGTCTTTCTGCATCCTCGACAGCTGTCAAAGTCAAGAATTAAGCCTGTGAATGGCAGGAAGAGTTTCTTTCACAGCAATCACAAGGTTCTGCACCCCTAAACAAAAGTGCTGAGAGGCTGACCACTCCCTGTCCCCACAGGAGTGGTGTTTCCTGAGGCCCTGTCAGAATCATCAAGGACCAATTTGGGGTCCAAGATGACAGTCGCCTTTGTTGCCAGAGAGATGGTCCAGATGTGGCCCTTTTCACAGAGCACAATGATCTGCCAAAATCACAAATAAGAGAATTCCTCTTCCTCGGGAGATCTCTGCTGCTAATCTTGTTGCCACTAAACCTGCAGAGATGTAGGCAACTAAAAAACCCACCCACATTATTATGAAGCAGAACAAACCAACTAAGGTCTAATTAGCTCAACTATTCAGTGCTTTTAATCAATGCAACCTTTACCGGAGATGGTCTTCACAGCAAAGAGAGGTGATACTTTTTCATAAATGCAAACAAATCATTGGTGAAGCTGCCCTATTGGCTTTATCCTCGATCATAATCCTCATCTCTTTCTTGCTTTTCTTTCAGTTACCTCCTCCCTGACAGTCTCAGACACTTGTCCATGAAGTACTAGGAAAACCACTCAAATATTTTGTGTCTACTGTTTTTGCCTTCCACCCTGCTCCCTTTCAAAATCTTTTCCATATTGCCATGAAACATCTTTCCCAAAATGTGAATCAGGTTATGCTAACCTAACTCAAATCTTCTACAGTTCCTTGTTTTTCCACATTGGTTGAAATATCAAGAAAGGTGCTTGCAAGGCTAGCACAGTATAAGCCAAGCTCTGTCCCTTTCCAGCCTCTGAACAGCCTCCAGGGCACCATTTCTCTTCCATGGCATTCGGCTGCCATCTCAATTATTACCTGTGATCTGAAGACTCCCCTAGTAACCCAGGCAAAATAAATCTCTCTTGCCAATCTGTGCTTCTCTCTCTCAATCTCCCCCATCTGTGTTCTTGCATTTTTACATGAGGTCCAAGCCACTAAAACAATGTGATGGAAGAGCCTCAACTACTTGAGATAAAATGGCTGCTACCAGCTTTGAAGCAGTGAGCTTCTTTTCCCTCTGGGCTACAGGCCCCTTTAGCAAGGCTTCATTCTGTTCCCTACTCTTCAGTCTTTTGTTAGTTAGGCAGGCTAGCCTAGGCTGGGGCTCTATTCCTTGACATGGTGCCTCTGACTTAAGGAACAGACTGAGGAGGAGCAGGAGGAAAAGTGTTTTTTGTTGACTTCAGTGGTGATGAAGTTGCTGACCACTAGGTTGGTTTATACAACCAGTGGGAGGGAATCATCCTATAAACAGTAGGTGAATGCAGACGGAGGCCCCAAAATCTCCGCTGAAGAGGACTTGGGCCACAAAGTTCCTCTTAAACATCTGTGGTTCTTAGGAGAATCCCAAGTAAGTTGGCGATGACTAACCCCTCACCCCAGGCCTTACCCCAGGCCTCACCCCGATACTGTGGTGTCTGTCCCTCTTTGCCCCTCCCCACAGCTATTGCTAAAACAGTTTGGACAATTATGGAGTTTATTGGAAGAGGATTTCACCTCTTTGACCTTTGGAAGCTATAGTAAAATCTTGAAAATATGTACTCATGTGCTCAGGTTAAAAATAAATATTCTACAAGAGACCTAACATCATAGATTCCTTTTCAGCTCCTTTTTTTTTTTTCTCTTGGCTCCCTTAGAAATATGTTTATGGGCTAAATTAGGGTATCATATGGAGTCAATCACTTTTATAAGCTTTGCAATTTTAAATCATAAATAAAAATTCAAGCATCTGAAAATTGTAATTATATCTTTGAGACAATCTGGCCTTACTCCTTAGATAGACTCTGAAGGACAAAGAGTTGTTCTGTCAAATACATCAGGGAAACATCATCTTCTCTAGGTTCCCTCCTGGGGTGTCATCATAGATATTTGTATTATCCAAAGCTCTGAGAAGTTCTGCAGTAAATACACCTGTCTAATGTTTTGGAACGTAAGATTTTGCAAAATTATTTGAGCAATGAATTTCCTGCCCCAACTTTTTATCTAGTGTGACACCTCTTGACCCAGTTTGGAGCAGGCTGGCTTTTGGTTTTTGTGATGAGGTAATGTTGAAAGCCAGGATGAATAGTAAGAATGGCAGTTAGGACACCTGTCTCTGTTCACTTTGTCTCCTGTAGCACTCCAGACATGGAACTTTACCACTTTTTGTCACTTCTCTAGCATCTATAAAACCAGGGCAGCATTAGCTCATCGCAGGTCCAGCCTTTCACAAAATCAGCTTCCAATAATACGATGATTCATCTGCCAGAAATCAATAAGAGTAAATTAATAAGAGAAAGCACTATTGTGCGTTCTCTCTGTGTGTGTTTTAATGAACCTATAAAAATTCCATCTAATTAGGTTTCCTAAGCCTATATGTGAAGCACCTGTTAAAAGGCAGAAAAGATTGTTTTAAAGGAATAGTAGGTGATTTTTACACCATTTGATTCTAAGATTAATGATAAGAAAACAAGAAGATGAGTTAGCAACGATTTTATCTTATGTTACAGTCACAGAGAATACATGTTTTCTTTTTCCACATGTTAGTGTTTTTTAACAGACATTGCTAAGTACAGATAATGCCCAGGCTCTGAAAGCCATAGAAATGTGGTTTACTCAATTTTGAGTATGTAGCCTTATCAGAAAGCTACAAATTATTTTTTAAACTGCATTTTATTTCCAAAGTTATTGGATAGAAATATTTCAGTATCAAACAAATATTAAACACTCGGAATTTTAATTCTAGAACTAGAAAACTCTACAATTAAAAGTCTATCTAGAAAATGTCCATGAGATCTGCTTTTTGTTTTCAATCAAACTTCTGTGCCTGTTAAACATTTCAGATTTCCTCTCAGCAGGACACAGGCTGAGTGCTCTAGCCACCTGAGAACAGCATCTGCCTCCCTGTCACCAGGCCAACTCCACCACAAATCAGGGATTTCCCCTTTTTTTTTCTCTTTCCTGTCTTCCCTCCAAAGAGGGCATTCATACTCCCACCTCTACCCCAGGACGAGCACTATTTCTAATTACAATAGGTTCCTGTACTTTTGTGTGCAAAAAAAAAAAAAAAAGGCTTGAGAAGGAATTCTTTGTCTTTTAAAATATGGTTTTTGTTTTCTCACTATTCTTGCTGACGTCTTTGTGTGGTGCAGTGCCTGGGATCCCACTGCATTTACATGGCAACCAGGAAGTCAGTCACTCCGAGTTGCCATGGTAACCAGAGGGGGGCAGGGAGGAGAAGTCCATTTTATCACAGCGTGATGTGTCCCTTCCTAGAAGCCTACAGAATTTGAGACACAGATCTTTATGAACATCACCACCACAAAAAACGTCTGTTGGCACTGAGAAGGGTGCGAGTGAGTGGGTGGCAAACCTGACTAGAGGCGAGGGTGTTGCTTTTCCCCTGAGGCCACAGGGTGCAGACTCTGTCCCCTGGAAGTCCCAAGAGGGAAGTCTGTGAGTGCCACACTGAATTGGCCAATTCTCTCTAAAGCATCAGGCCTACAAAGGCACAGCAGGTAGCGGATGTTGAGCAAGAAGAGTGGGTGTGAAGGTGAGCAGGGGACACAGCTCCACTTTTATTGTCAGAGCCCCCGAACCGAACCGCGGAAGTGAGGCAAAGGGTGCTGTCCCAAGAAAAACAGAAGTATCTGAAGTCTTGTTTCCTGTCACTTCTCTTGTGGAGCTGAAGGTAGTCATGTCTCAATTTACTTTAAAAGGTGAGTCATGTGCTGTTAACCAGTGAAATGATCATTTACAAACCTGATAATTGACAAATTATATTTTCTAGCTGCTTACAGGGCCCTGGGCTCCCAGAACATACTTAGGTACTGGGTTTGGTTAGCATGACCTTTGCAGGGTCAGATGACCCATAGTGTATCATATTTATAACTGAAATTAAAAATATATGTCTTGTTTTGAAAATTCTTCTTGATTTGAAAATTCTTCTCATAGCAATATTCCAGTGGGCCAGGATATAGAAATACCACTCTATGAATATGGCTCCTTTTCTTTGTAAAATAAAGGGGGAAACTATCTATTTCCTTAAAAAAAAAGTTACCCTTTTCCTCTTTTAAAAAGGAAAAGAAGAAATCTTGACTTCCATCCCTCCATTCTTTTAACTGTCCTTCTTCCCTGCTTGTTTTCATCTCAGTAAAGACCTCTGATATTCACCATTTTAGGTTTTTCTTTTTTTTTTTTTTTTAAGATTATTTATGCATACAAGAACTGGGTACAGGCCAGAGGTGGGGGTGGTGGGGTGGGTAGTGGTGAGAGGACTCACCAGAGTCAGACAGGGGAACAGAACAGGCAGATTGACTGAAATACACTGCTGAGGGGAGCAGTGAGTGAGACAGGAGAGGTCTGCCACACCATGTGGGCCAGCTCCCTGGCCGGGGATCAAACCGGTGCTGCATTGGTTGTAGATAGCTTCATAGTGCTGAGCTTTAACTCCTTGTGCCACCAGGGAGGGCCCTTTTCTTTATTCTTATTCTGCTTCTCTCATATCTAATTCAGAAGCAAATCCTCACTTCACTAGAAGAGCTTATTGACTTGACTTTCAGTTTCCATTGTGTCCACCTACATCCTGGTCTCACAATGCAAGTCAGATCATGTCAGGTACCCCTGTTAACACTCTTCCACATGGTGACTGTACATAACTTTCAGAATGGAACTGTGACCCACAAAACTCTACTGGACATAGTCCCCAAATACCTCTCCAGCTTTACACTTGAAAACTCTTCTAGTTGTGTGTCCACTCAAACCACACTGACCTTGCTGTTCTTTGAACACATTGGGAATTCTCTCATTTCAGTACCTGCTGGAACAGTCCTTCCACATTTTTGGTGGCCTCTTCCACTACTTCAAGTCTCCAAAATGTCCTTTCCTACAAGAAGCCTTTTGTATAACCTGGCTCTTAAGTAGAAAAGAATGAAGGGACAAGTTACAGAGTTGTATGTGCAGAGTTAAGGAAAATAACAGCAAGGTCTGAGGCTACACTAAGCTTGAAAAGAGAGCGTCAATGCAAACAGAGCTGCCATCCTGAAGACCCATGGGGCTGCCAGAAGGTGCTTGTGGTTACTGAGGGAAGAAACCAGGTCCAGAATGGAATGCTGAGAAGTAAACACTAAGCTCACATTTCATACATTGGCCCCAAACAGCTGGAAAGCAGAATCCAAGGGAGTCTGGATACTATACGTCATTTATCATTGCATAACAAAATACCTCCAAAACTTAGTGGCTTGAAAGAATAAACATTTATCTGTGGCAGTTACTATAGTTCAGGAATTTGGGAGCAGCTTATCCTGATGTTTCCAGCCCCAGGTCTCACAAGAAATTGCAGTCAAGATGCCAGTTGTTGGAAGGCTTCTCTGAGGTTGAGAATCCATTTCCAGAATAACCCAGTTACACAGCTGACAAGGTGCTGTTTGCCCTTGGTAAGAGACTTTAGGCTCACGTGCACCTCTCCACAGGACTGTTGAGTGTCCTCACAACATGGCACCCAGTGTTCCCAGAGTGAGTGATCCAAGAAGCCAAAATGAAGGCCACAGAACCTTTTATCACCCTCTCACCTCAGCCACATTCTATTAGTCACACAGCTCTGAGTCTGTGAGGGAGAAGTCCACACACTGGTCAACATAGGAGGAACTAAAGCTAACTGGGAGTCATCACTAGACCATGAAGAAGGGTGAAGGATGAATTGAAAAGAATGGGGGAAAGTGGAAATCAAAGAATAACCCCTGCTTGACCACCAACTTAAAATAGTGTAAGCATCCTGTTACTTTGCCCTTTATTCTGATTTCCTCAAAGGAGTTAATACTACCTGATAACTTATTTATTTTTAATTAATTTTGATTCTCCCACCAGCACATAAACTCCATGAGATAAAAGACAGTCTGGTGGTGTGCTGCAATATGAGTCATGTACATTTTCCCTCCCCTGTTCAACTATATTGTTTGAGGTTATTGCTGCCATTTCTTCTGGTATAAAACCATTGATATATGTAGTCCTTAAGCAAAGGTACCAATAAAATGGTTTTCTTCTCATATATCAGATTGTCAAGTGTGTTTATTGGATATTGGTGGAGTCTTATTAGTCATATTCATGCTGTTGATTTTCAGTTAGTGTAGCTAGTTTTTCAATGCAAAAATTTGGAGGTAAGGAGGTAGGAGGAATGCACATAAGTATTCTAGTAGCAAACAATGACTTAGCTGTGATCTGGTTAAGTCCCGTATTTTAATCAGTGACAACTGATCTTGAGCAAGTAACTCAAGCTAAGTGATACCACAGAAATAATGACAATCTTGATAGCATGTTATTCATTTCTTAAAATTACAAATAAACTGACAGATTTTTGCTTATAATCATCCTTCTAAAATTAATTTCTGTACCTCGCTTGGTATACTTTTGCCCTTACTCATATATACAATAAATATTTGTTGCCAACTTATATGCTCTAGAGCAGGTAGTAGAGATACAGCATTAAAGCATTGTGCATGTAACTTCCACACACAGTGATGATAAAAGGCAGCACAATAACAATATTAAAAAATACTGATAAAAAATGAAAATTTTTATTAAGGTAACATTAATATGATAACTGGTAAACCAAAATAAGCAAGAAGAGGTGACTTGTGGAAGAGCGGGATATACCTAAACCATTCATTTTCTTTTAGAAAACTATGTAAGTTAACATCAATTTGGGTAGGAATCTTACTTATTGAAAGTTTGCCAAATTAATAATTCGAGATTTGCCCAAGTTTACTACACATGATGCAATTCTTCTGTTGAAATTTCCCTGTGTAATCACACAAGTAATGCTTAATGTTGAATAATTTTTACTAAAGTAGCTGAAATCATTTTTGTAACAGCTCATAGGAAGCTATACCAAGTGTTTTGCATTACTGAAATAGCATCTTCCAAGTTTATAGAGTTGCAAGAGCACAAATGATAAAAGTTTGGGAGAGCTTTCTACCTATAGAGAGACTCCAGCATCATCTAAGTAAATAACAGATTTTTGCTCCTTGTTTAATATTATTACTTGCTTGGTAATTTTAGGTTCCTTCCCCCTTTTTCCACATCAATATCATATTTTCCTCCTTGCTAAGTTCTCTTCTGATTTTCTGATTCCCAAGGACATTTTTGGTATCATATTAAACCACTTTGGTGGTGGTCAGTTTTTTTTTCATTTTCTTAGAAATTTGTAGATGTATGTTCTTGCATTTTAAAAGTGGTCAGCATGAGGACCTAATTGTTTAGATACTGGTACAGACATGTGCTTAGCAGACACACACCATGCTAGGTGCTGTACAGAGAGAGGAGAGATGTGGTTTTACCCCTCAGGGAACATTCTGGACTCAAGGGGACTTTGATAAAAGAGACAGATTCACCACCTACACTTACCATCCCACATCCTCTCCTCATTGCCTGTAATAGGAAAATTCAAGTTGACAACTTTAAAACTCAGAAGAAAAGTGGGGTTGGGGGTCAGAAATGGTCAGAAGTAAGCAAGGTGGGTACTCTCTGCAGTGGGGAAATCAACACACGCAAAATAAAATGCTTCCAAGTATCTTTAGTGCAACAGCCATTTTGCCAACCTATTTACTATCAAAATAGCACCCTGTCAAGTCAACTTTTGTGGCAAAGTAATGTTTTTTCCTTTCTTCCTGGCCTGCAAATTATTAAGATTATTATTTGTTTTTCAACATACTTTGAAATGATTTACTTGTGTGATATTAACCTCACTCCTTGGTACCCTTTAATTCTGACATCCCTCTCAAAGGATGGTTTTCCCAAGACTTTGTTTGTGTTGGGTGTTCTCTAGCTGCTACCAGATATTGCTGCAGACTCCCTCGTCTTCACCTCGCTATTCATGTCCTCTTGTCCCTGATTTTCTGTATGGATCTTCAACTTATTAGATAGTATATGCTTTATTTCAGTTTCCATTTCTAGATTTTGTGGTAATAATGCATTTGGTTTAAGTTCTTCCCTCTCCAAGGATGATTATTCAGCTCTAACTTTTGCTGGCGGAAGTCTGGAACATTTTCTGCTAATGTGTTAGTGGGGAAGACCAGAACTTTAGGCATACTGGGGGGCAGAAGGGGTGTGCCGAGCCTCCTGAACCCTGGCCAGACTCCCCTGCTCTAGTTCCACATCTTTCTTACTTGCTTCAGTTCTGGTTCTGTTCATCTCCCGCCTGCTTCCTTCCTGTGTCTTCCATACCAGACTCTTCAACAAGATCTCTCTGCCCTGCCAGCTTGTGTCTACCCCCAGTATCCAAGCCCATCTTCCCCCTAACAATTGCATTTATTTTCTCATGAGGTATTAGGCGGGAAAAAATTCTCTTTTTCCTTTAAATGGTCTATGTAATATTTTTTATTAGATAATATTACTTTGCCAACACTATATAGGGTCCAATATTACATTTTCTCCAAGCTCATCAACAAATGTGCAGTCACCATCCATCAATAATCAGCTGGGTCCTCTTGAATCCCCTTCACCACCCCATCTCTCCCCTCAAGTAACCACCATTCTGTTGTCAGAGTCTAAGAGTTTGCTTCTGTTTCTGTAGAAAAGCAAATTTCTTGAACTCATTGATCACTGCCAACCTCACCGGGATGTTATGTGCACATGTTCCCATAGACAAATGAGCTGACTTGGTGACATTCTAGGCAAGATCAGAGAACACCATGTGTCACTTCACAGAATCCCAGGCCATCCCCTACTGGGCCATGCCCACCTGTAACATAACACTGCACTATCCAGAGGAAGAGCAACCAGCCCTTTGGCCCCTGGTCCTACTGGCCTTTCTGCTGAGCCATGAGATGGAGGGTGTTTTTCATAAGCGAGGGTTGGTCAGCCTCTCTTAAGAAAGATCAGTTCTGCTCAGCTCCCCCAGCCCCATCCCCATCCCCTACTCTCTTTAGACCAAGTATGGTTCAGTCTTCTTTGCTCCTAACAGCTGGGAATAGGCTCACATATCTCAGGGAGAAAATGATCCTGTGACCCCCAGATCAGATCATGATGATGCCCATTTATTTTTTCTTTTAAGGTTTTAAGAGGCTGCTGTTCCCTTTATTTGATTCAAGAAATGCATGGAATTCTGGTGATAATAGAACAATTAATCATTTATTCTTGATCACTGTTCAGCACCAATTAGATCATTTGATGTATCAATAATGTATGTGAGTGGGTAAGATTTACTGATCTATGAATTTACCCTCTTAGTCCCTTTTCACTCTTCGTTCTTCATTGTAGCCCACATGTCCTGGAGTGGCTTTGCTGATACAATTTGTGGCTCCTTTCTGACATATTAGAATAATGACAAAAGATAGAACCAAACTGAGAAATGGAATGAAAAGGAAGGGCTTAGCTAGAGAAAACAAGTCAATCAAAGGAGCTAAGGAGTAGCAGGGCAGGGCAAAGGGGACAGGGAGAGGGGCCAGTATTTTGAGACAAGAGGGGGCCCTCCCTGGTGGCACAGCGGGTTAAAGCACAGCACTGAGAAGCTTAAGCCACTACCGCCTGAGTTGGATCCCCACCTGCCCCAGAGGTGACCACATGGCGCGGCAGACCCCTCCTGACCCTCCCGCTGCTCCCCTCAGCAGTGTACTTCGTGGATCTGCCTGTTCTGCTCCCCGCTCTGTCCCTGGTGAATCCTCTCACCCTCCGCATCGCTGGCCTGTACCCCAGTTCTGTATGAATAAGTAAATCTTTAAAAAAAAAAAAAAACAGAAAACTAGACCACCCAGCAAATATAATTACAGCATTATATAATTACAGCATTATGGTATTGGAACAAAAACAGAAACACAGGGCAATGATCTAGACTAG
>NW_004567114.1:37294216-37349621 GCF_000260355.1 Condylura cristata | reverse complement strand
CACATCGCTGGCCTGTACCCCAGTTCTGTATGAATAAGTAAATCTTTAAAAAAAAAAAAAAGAGAGAGACAAGAGGAAGAGTTTTGGGATTTGTCATAGGAGAGGCTCGGGGCAGCTGTGAGGTGGCAAAACTAGAGCGTACAGAAGGGAATGTGAAGTGTTTCTGGCTCATAAGTTAAAGTTCATCCAGAAATACAAGTAAAGAACAGCTAACTCTTTTTTCTGTTTCTTCTCAAAAATTATTTTTAAATTACATTCTGCTGCCAGACTGTTCTTTATAAGCAATTCTGTGCAGAAACAGAACCAGGAGTTGCCCCAGGACTCTTTAGCATTTTCTACATAACAAACATTCAGAACATGATGTGCATGTATCATGGTTTTTTGCAACAATTTGCAAAAAGTAGAGGGATTTTTATTTCTTATCCCATGACCAACTTCTCATGTAAGAGACTTCCTTTTTTCTCACACCCCAGGCACACAGAGGAATACAAAAGCAGTTTAGAATTTTCTGCCAATGATGCCTTTTCACTATACAAACATCTGTTAACTACTTGCTATGTGACGTGACAAAGATGATTAGAACATGACCCTAACCTTATGGGCCTAAAATATGGAATAAGAGGAACATGCTGTACCTCATTAAAACACTGTAGTTAGTGTTGAAGTGAAGAGACACAGTGCGGTGCACTACTGGCTCTGCTTGCATGGTTAGGGAAGGCTTCTGAGTCTTAAAGGCTCCGTGGGCTCACCAGCAGATAGCAGAGGGAGGGATAAGGGCCAAGGCAGAGCACATACTGAGGTGCAGGGAAAAGCCCAGCTTCATGAGAAAACTGCCATGCTACTAGATACGGCGTGGGTGGGTGTGCGCTTGCAGCAGGTTAGATAAAAAGGTTTGAGTGCAATTGGGTGACATCATGGAAGGCTTACATTACAAGCAAAGGAATTAAGACTTATAGGGGAAGAACAAATACTGAAAAATTATATAACAAGGTAGTACATGATCAGTTCTTCATTTTAGAAATGTACTTCCAGAGGCAAGAATTAGAAGACTTGGAGGTAAAGGTACGGACCATCGCAACCATGTAGGGGGAACTGTAGTGTTTATGTAATAAGACAGTAACAAGGGTAAATGTAGAGGAGGGTTTGGTCAAAGGAATAGTTTAGTGGTGGGAGTGTAAAGATGAAATTTATATCAGATATAAGGTTAAAAAACAAGTTGTTGTGCTGTCATTCATACATTCCTGCTGTGTGCAAGCGGTTGCATTCCTTGTTAAGTGGAGAATATAGAAACAGATTTTGGAGAAGGTGATATATAAGGAATGTTAGTATCAAGGAGCTCCAGGAACATCCAGCTAGAATGCTCAAACATGCAGAAGCGATATCAGGCCAAAGTTATGGTGTCTTTATTATGATCAATCTCTTTTACCAGGCAGATGTTTAAAATACATGGCATCAATGCCTGCAACTAGGGATACTGGTGAGTGCTATTTACAGGCTTTTTGCTTTATGTATTGATAAGATATATCTCGTATAGGCTCATATTTAGTAATTGATGGTGTGAACCACTACTAGTAAGATATAATTATATGTCCTAAGAATGAACTTAATATGTGTGCGTGCGTGTGTGTGTGTTTTTTAACCACACTGGTGTTAAGAGTTCTGAACTGATTTTTTCTCCTGGGCAAACCACATTTTTCCTCTCTCCCTGAAAAGGATGCTTTAAATAAAAAGATCAGTTGCAAGCAATGAGATTTTATTGAGGAAGAGAAAAAAAATTAAATCTATTTTTCACCTTTGAAGAGAGGTTGGTTCGCACATCTCAGCAACAGGCAGACCAACCTACTGAGGGTTTTATAATGATCATAGGGTAGATAGAAGAACCAATTAGAAAACAGCAGACCTAATTCTTAGAGATTTTGTTGCCTGAAAGAGATCAGACTCAAAGATAAGTACCAACCATTTTCTGATGATAGAGTATGAGAAAAGGAGATTTAAAGAAAACAAAACACCTTGGTACTTTATATGCACGTGTGTGTGTGCACATACACAAAATTATTAATTTTTACTGAAGAGTCTGGTAACCTTTGGCACCTGAATTTCCATTTGTGGGTTGCAGGAGACTATGAGAATCTACATCCAGTCCCCTCTCACTGCAATTCTATTTTCCAGTGGCTCAAACGTAGTACCTTATTTTTAATCTTAAAAACAATCCATTTTGTAATTTGTTGATATCAGTGTGTTGACATCAGTGTCCTTTTTTATAAAAGATGCCCAGGAAGAAATAAACTGTTCATAGAGTATCAAATCAAATCAAAGCATATCCTGAGACTGTCTCAGAACACTTCTTAGAAATTAAATTTGGTGCTTTCTAGGTTGATGTGCTATGATCCCCAAAGTGTGTTAGACGGGCTTAACTGATCACTTCTCTGAATATCTGTATCAGCCCTAGATTGTTAATATTTCTGTGCATTAACTCGCTGGACTTAAAAGGTGAGGTGGGGAATAAACTGTTGCCCTATATACTTAGGAGAGTTTTTTTAACATTATTTCTTAGACGCATAGAGAAAGGATCTTCTGTGCCCAGCTTCCCCTAACTACCTGCAGTTGACATTGCAGAAAATGACTCACCAGTTGAACAAACTGTCACCAGGAGCATCAGGGTTTAATGTGAATATATAACCCGTGGGAAATCAGGAAGCCAATCACTGGTCCTGGTGGCACTGAATTGCTATCTCTGTGTTTCCCTTGTCCTCTGAAACTAAGAGCTAATATGTATTGAACAGTTCTATGCTCCAGGAACTATTAACATTTTATGTAGCATCTCACTTAATCTTCAGATTTCTACTGTGGGGTATAATCACCTCCATTGTACAGATGGGGAAATTGAGATTACAAAAGTCAATAATTTTCCTAAAATGATATGGGCAGTCATGGGAAATTGGAGTCCAATCTAAGCAGACAGACTGCTTGCAGGCTGTACCCTAGCCCAGAACACTCGAATATCTTCACGTGGATCAAAGGAAAAAGCCTAGAGGGTCAGGGGCTGTTCCCCTGTGGAGAAAGGATTCTATTTCTGGGCTATGAATATACAGCATTCAGCATCACCTAGTTCTTCCCACCACTGAGAATCTTTTAGGAATATGTCTTCACTACTAGGCTACAGGTAGCCCTGTAGGGCTTGGTTTAGCTTCTGTGACCCACAAAAAAACCCTACTAGGGCCATCTTTTCTGAGCATGAGGGTTAAGTAAGATCTCAGAGGTAGTGAGACCCTGGAATAACGCATTTGTAATGCTGGCCACAGAGAAAAATGCTGCAACAAGACGCCACACACTGCAAGCTCCCTGGCAGCTGCACTGAGAGGGACCAGAGTAAATCGGACCATTCCTGGAGGCTGCTGCTGCGTCTCAGGGCAAAAACCTGGCCACGGGCAGCAGACCCCAAAACAGCAGCAGCAGCAACAACATTCAATGCTAAGAAAGCGGACTGTGGGGGGTGGGGGGGACGGAATCAAGGAGGCAGCTAGCTGCAAGGCGCTGTGGAGAGGAGGTGAGGGTGAGGCAGTGAGAAGGGGAGGAAGGAAAAGACAGTACCAACGGGACTTGGAACAAAGGGATACAAGGAACTCTAGTCAAATTAGTGTCAGTAACCAGGAGACGATGAGACTCCTAGAGTGAGCATGGGAAGGAAGAAGAAAGCAGCCAAGGGTTACCAAAAGAGGAGGAAGTGAGGGATGCGCTGCTTCCTGTAAAAGCGATGATTGAAGACAAAAGCTGGGTGGGGACTAGGCAGTCCCTGGGCTGCAGGCGCCGCGCCACACATACACACAGCCGCTGCCGCTCCGTGGGTAGCTCCTACTACCGCGGGGTGGGCTGGGCTGGGCTGGGCAGGGCTGGCGGGCGGGCGGGCGGGCGGTTCAGCCGGAGCTCACCTCCACACGGCAGCTCCAGAGAGAGGAGAAACGCCACTCTTCTCTGCCCAACCTCAGGAGCGAAGGTAAAGGAAACGCTTTTCACGTTGCTCCTTTTTAAGTGAAAGAAACGATCATCACCTGTGGTTTTGAGACCAGATTTCTGAGGGAGGGTAGGGGCTCCAGGATGGGGAGAAATGATTGGGATGGATTCTCTGAGAAGGGCTTTTGAGAACGATCACATTCGTGACACATTGGCTTTGAAAAAAAATCGGCATTGGTATTTAGCTTTGGTGACTCGTCAGGAAAACACGCCGAAGGTAACAAGCTGTTTGCATAGTTGTCTTGCTAGAAAGGCAGGGCTGAGTTGAAATCAGTTGGGGCTGTGAAGCTGTGGGACTGATCTTCTGAGCCTTGCAGGCTGCTGTTTTCCAGTGTGAGTGGTGTAAAATGCTAATCATTTTATCTTTCTTGAACATTGCTCTGGGTGTCTTCTGTTTTGCAGCATAATGACTGTGAATTGGCTTTCCTTTCGTTTTTCACTCTCTTTTTCTGCTGCTGCTGTTAAAATCCTTTTGTACTCAGAATTTGCCAACAAAGCCTGGAATTGCGTATGTGAGGGGCAGTATTTACCATTAAAAAACCGGTGTCCTCCTCCCTTGGCTCTGTGTAGCCGCTTTCAGGATAACCCCGGAGAGAGCTACCCTTTGCCAGTAGGTCTGATCCTAAAGTTGCATCCTTTTTTAAAGGAGTGTGTGGTTGGTTTAACTTGTCCAGAATCAGATACCTGGTATGTATATATGGATTTTAGGTTCAGATAGATTGGATTAGTGGCTAGGTTAAGAAGCCCATTAATCTCAGTGAGGATGAAATGTAAAAGTGGAACTGGGTTGTTCTTTGCCTGTATATACCACACATAGAGGGAAATAGTAAAATCATGTGATTTTTATTCTTTGATTTTCTTGAGCAATGGACGCTCTTAATGAGAGCCCCCCCCAACCCTTAGTGAGAGACCACGATGTGTTCATATTTATGAATGATATGTAAAAATGCAAAATCAGTCCAGTGGCTTGGAAATGTGATTATAAGATTCCTTTGGCAGGATATATAGGAGAAAGAGTTTAATACGCTAGCGTAGCATGATTTTTAGAATTAAGGTTTGTCTCCAACAGAAAGTGAGGTTATGCCATAAATGGTCATTGATAAGGTTTTATCTAGAGTTTTTAGAATGAGAGAGGATAATTTTTCAAAGGAAAAAAGAACTGTTTATAAAGGAGTAAAAGAAATAGCATTTTATTTAGACACAGATACTTAAATACAGGCTTTTAAACACTATACCAGTTGGAGTGTATATGCCTTCTCATTTATCACATTTTCATTTGTGAATAACTGTTGGGCTTTTAATACCATCTTTAGACATTGATTTGGTGTCTCAAAATCTGTAGTGTAACAGCACATTTTCAGAGGTAAGCTTTTTATAGGTCCTAAGGAAAAAAAGAAATGTCTACTTTTATTAGCTATATTGCTCATTAAAATAAACCTGCATTAGATCTAAGAGGTGAACTATCACTGATGTCAAAAGTGCGGTGCTCCCCTGACAAAACTGTGCAATATAATTGAACCTGTGGATAAAACAAGTCATGTC
Source organism: Condylura cristata (assembly GCF_000260355.1). Taxonomy (NCBI): domain Eukaryota; kingdom Metazoa; phylum Chordata; class Mammalia; order Eulipotyphla; family Talpidae; genus Condylura; species Condylura cristata. Next base: position 37,344,068 of record NW_004567114.1, on the reverse strand, counting down.
ACATAGTTCATGGGTCCACTTCCTGTTTGACCCCTAAAGTAAAACATGCAAAGATAAACTTCTCAGAGAGGACATCTCCTGCAGATGTGGAACCATTCCAGACTGGAGTACTGGATCAAACTGCCAGTTAGTAAGTAGAAAGTTGGGAATCTAGACTGTGTGAATAAGGACAGTACTCACCCCTTGGTACTTGCTCATTCACAGTCAGTGTTCATGCTTTGTTTGGGGATGTGTAGACTATCTGAGTGATTCTTATCTGTGTGTTCCAGAGGAACAAAACAAACCAGAGGAAGAAAATGAGTCCTTTGCCCACACAGACAGTACAGTCAGAAAACTATGAGTTTTTTTGTTTTTCAGAAAACTATGAGTTTTTTTGTTTTTTTGTTTTTTTCTGCATGGCACAAAACATTTCCCTAATGGTTAAAATCCAGCTGAAGGCACATTAGCAGCAGCAGATCAGTTACTATCTTGGTTGAATGTTTAAGAAAAGACGAGCAGGCTTCTACACAGTGAAAGGAGCCTGATTCTAGCCATATGGGACAGTGAAAGGCATAATGTTTTTGCTCAGGATATTCAATGGCTTTTAAGGGAGTCGACTATCGCTGAAATTTTAATTGTATGGGTTTTTTTCCTGCCATATGGCCAATGGCTGAGTGGAAACATGAGTCCATTATTTCATGGCCAGCCCTGAGCCTCATGTGGTGGGCATGGAATGAATGTGCTTGGTCCACTGACTTTTTCAGCCTATTTCAGAAGGCCAGGCTAACTTTTAAGTATAATAGCTCTGTAATCAAAGCAGAAAGGCTGTTCAAAAAGACAACTGTGGGTGGAAGAACAGAACCACATGGAGTGAAAAGCAGGCAGGCTTTGAGTCAGGCATATCTGCCTTGAACCCTGCCTCTGTTCATCATTCTTGACCTTAAGTGTTAACTCATAAAACAGTTTCTTCTTGGTGAACAAGGGTTAATAGCGTGTAGTGTCTAATCAAGATTTGGTATTTGGGTTTTATGTTTTGTTTTGTTCCTGCTTGCGTGTGTGTGTGTGTGTGTGCACCTAGCACACAGCCAGTACTTCCGATGTATTTTTTTCCTTCCTCGGTGCCATAAAGAAAAGTTAGCATATTGATGATTTTTGCCACTAGCATAAAGATTTCAGGAGACTTGTTTTATTGTAGCAATATATGCACAGCATAAAATTTCCTTTTTTTTTTTTTAACCATTCTGAAGTCTATATTCTGTGGCACCAGGTTAATGTGTTAATATATTTACTGCCACAGAATTTTTTGTCACCGCTAGATTTTTTTGACATATCAGACTGAAACTCTGTACACTAAATAATAACTTCCCATTCTCTCCTCTCCCCCTGCCCCACTTCCCTGAGCTCTAGGAGTTTGAGTATCGTAGGTCCCTCATGTAGGTGAAACCATGCAATGTTTGTCTTTTGTGACTGGCTTATTTCATGTAGCATAATGTCTTCAAGGTTTGTTCATGTTGTTACAAATAGCAGGATTTCCTTCCTTTTTAAGGTTGAATAATTTTTCCATTGTATGCACATGCTATGGTTTGTTCATTCATCTGTTGATGGATAGTTGGATTGCTTCCACATTGTGGCAGTTGTGAATAACACTGCTATAAACATGGATGGACAAATATCCATTTGTGTCCCTGTTTTCTTTTCTTTTCCCAGAAATGGAATTGCTGGATCATGAATTCTGTGCTTGGTTTTTTTTGAGGAGTCACCATCCCATTTTCCAGAGCAGCTGTACCATTTTGCATTTCCACCAGCAGTGCATAAAGATTCTATTTTTTTCCCACATCATCATCAAAACTTGCTATCTTCTGAGGTTTTTGACAGTGGTCACCCTAATGGATGTGTTGGTATCACCCCAAACCTGGAGGTTTTACTTTGCATTTCAGTAAGCTGTAGTGATGTTGAGCAGTTTTTTGTTTTTTGGTTTTTTTGCACTTATTGGCCACTTGTTCATCTTCTTTGGAGAAGTTTACCAATCCTTTGCCGATCCCTTCAAATTGTGTGTCAAGTATTTTAATATTTGTATGCAATCACCTTTACATAAGTATTATCTCTGTCCAAGTAAATGACCGCTCTCAAACATGACTTTAAAAATCAAAGGAGAGGATTGGAAGAATTAACATCATTAAAATGTCTATCCTACCAAAATCAATATACTGATTTACACTATTCCGATAAAAAACTCACTGACATTCTTCAAAGAAATAGAACAAATACTGATGAGGTTTATGTGGAACCACAAAAAACCTCAAATAGCCAAAACTCTCCCAACTAAAATGAAAGAGATTGGAGGCATCACAACCCCAGGCTTCAAGCTATACTACAAAGCCATAATAATCAAAACTTCATGGCACTGGGACAAGAACAGACATACAGACTAGTGGATTCGAATTGAAAACCCAGATATAAACCTATAGACTTTTGGACAGCTAATATTTGACAAAGGAGCAAAGAAATTGCAATAGAACAAAGAAAGTTTGTTTAACAAATGGTTCTGGGAAGACTGGGCTGCTATGTGCAAAAAAAAAAAAATGAAGCTGGACTACTACCACATACCATTCACAAAAACCAACTCAAAGTGGATTGTAGAACTAGACATAATACCTAAAAACATAAAATATCTAGAAGAATATGTAGGCAAAACACTGCACAACATATACCTCAATAACACCTTTAAAGATACATCACCCAAAGCAAGGATAGTGAAGCGAAGGATAAACAGCTGGGACTACATCAATTTAAAGAGCTTCTGTTCAGTAAAAGAGACACTACACAAAACAAAGAGACACCCCACTGATTGGGAGAAAATATTTGCACTTGTCAGTCCTAATGACAAAGGATTGATCACAAAGATTTACAAAGAGCTGATTAAATTCAACAAAGATAAATGAATAACTATCAAAAATGGGCAGAAGAACTAAAAGAGACACTTCTCCAAAGAGGAAATGCAGATGGCCAACAGACATATGAAAAAATGTTTAACATCTAATAACTTCTAATAAGGGAAATGCAAATTAAAACCACAATGAGATACCACCTCACACCAGTGAGAATGGTACATATTAAAACTAGCAACAACAAATGTTGGTGAAGATATGCGGAGAAAAAGGAACTCTCCTACACTGCTGGTGAAAATGCAAACTGGCACAACCTCTATGGAAAACTGGAAGTTTTTCAAACTGCCAAAAATGGAGCTTCCATATGACCCAGCAATCCCACTCCTAGATTATCTATCCAAAGGTCAAAAAAAACATCAATTCAAAAGGAATCTTGCATCCCCATGTTTATTGCTGCTCTATTTATAATAAGGAAGACATGGAATCAACCCAAAAGCCCAAAAATAGAAACTGGATTTAAAAGATGTGGTACATATACACAATGGAATATTACTCATCAATCAAAAAAGATAAACTCATGCCTTTTGCAGCAACATGGATGGAGCTGGAAGGGATCATGCTTAGTGAAATAAGCCAGAAAGTAAATGAAAAATACTGGACGTTTCACTGATAGCAGGAGCACAGGGATCAGGGAAAGAAAAAGAGAAACAAATGTAATGAAGTAAAAGTGAAAATAATAAACAACTATAAACCAGCGACTGTTTATGGGGGTGGAGAGGAGAATGGGATCAAAACTTGGATGGGAAGAGTTCATGTGCCTATGTTGATGGCACAGGGGTGAATTGGTGGTGGGAAGCCCACAGGCATTACAACTGAGATTAAAAAAAAATGCACAAAATGAAAAATGTAAAAAAACCAAAATAATAATAAAAGTTAAAAAAAAATCAGTGTACTAAAAATAAAAAAAAAGTTATCAAAGGAGAAAATAAGGAAATCTGGACAGCTTCTGATAATATGTGATAATAAGACCCCGAGAGTGTCAAACCCTTAATATAGACAGTCACACCAGACACCCTGCTGCTTACACATGGACCAGACTACCACAAAAGAGGAAGTAGAGAATGTGATATTTGTCTTTCTAGACTCCCCTCATTAACTGTTACCTCTCAGGCTGAAAGGAAAATGCCTTAGAGGTAGCAGGATCAGAAAAAGGGAGGAAAAATTAAAGTACTGACTTGCTCTCAAACTCTTTATGATGCTGAACATTAGCTGTGGAGCGGACTATATCAATGACCACAGATTTCTGAGACAGCAAGTCTCCACTAATGAAATATGATTCTAATCTAAATTTCGCTTTTGAAAATAAAGAATCAATATAGGATTCATTTTTCATTGTAGATTTCCATCCTGGTTCCAAAACTAGTGAGGCAGGATATAGATGTGGCCATGAGGAGCAGAGCAGGAAGATGAAGGAGCAGTCCATTAAACAGCAGTGACATCCTAAGTTTCATGATGTGGGTGTAGTCATTGATATTACATTGCTTGCAGAACTCCTTAATGACTGTATTTTTACTTATTGTAACATGTTGAGAGTGTGTGTGTTGGGCCAGAGGATGGATAATGGCCCCCAAGCTTTGTTTAATTCCCAAATCTTTTCAATTTACAATTAGTGGGAAGGACTTTGACTGCTTTACTAGATCTTGATGGAAGAAGGGAATTATAGAACACTTTAAGATTAGGTCTCTGGCCAGGATATCATAGAGTAGTGGAGCTGAAATGACCTGAGGACAAATATAGACTGTTTCAAACCCATGATGATGGGTAATGAATTAGGCTCAGAATTTAAGTTACCTCTCTGGACTTGCACATTTAGCACCTTATCTCAATGAGTGGAATGGACTCAATCTCCATTCCACTTCCCTCCATAGAAAGGCAAATGGGGAAAGTCTATAATTTACCACTTCTAAAATTGTATGATCAAATTATTTTGTTTAGAGAGAAGAGGTAATGTTTAAATTTAATATTCTATATTCAAGCAGAGTCTCTGTGTTCAAATTTGTTCAAACGTAAAGATGCCACTGTGGCCTGAGACTCAGGTTTTCAGATAAGAATATCAGAGATAACTTATGATTCCCTGAAAATTCTCCTATTCAAGAAAATTAGTTGTGTGTAATGGGAGTTAGTGTTCAGATAGTCTTCAGAGGACTTTATTTAACATTCAAAAAGAGACAGATCAATTCTTAAGTCTCAAATTCTTATGATAACATTTCTTAGAAGTGATACTACTGTATACCAAAGTTTGAGATAACTAGGATCAGCCAGTTTATCTCTTGGCAAAGATGTGTAAACAGTCAGGCTCTTAATAGACAGGTTTAGTAAAGTTGGTCACTTAGCCCCTTACTGCCTATTCCCTTTGCCTTCTTTTCCCTCCTGGTGGCCTGTTTATCCGCATCCCACATTCTCAAGAGCCTCTGTCCCAGGCGCATAATACTCAGAGCTAATGGGAAGGGTCTGGAAAATCAGTTGATGGGTTCTACACCAGATTTATCACATACAACTTCAGCAGATCCATGACCACTTCTGAAATTTTTCTCTTTTTTTACTATATATATTTTCAATGAAAATAACTAAATCCAAGTCCCCAGTTGCATCAGTTATTATAGGTAGCCTCATGTTTTTTTTCTAAGAAGGCATATATTATAGGCTTCCTCAGTCTCATTCCTTACTGCCTTAAAATTCTTTTGTGTCTTCATTCATTCTCTTTGCCTTCCTGCATAGGTCAAACTCACACAGACTTCCTCTCCTTCAAGACAAGATAAATCGCTCTACTTGGAATCTCCATTCCATTTTACTTTCTAAGGAAATATGTTTTGATAATTATTCTAACTTCTTACTCATTTGGTTCTTCTCTCTATAGGCTCTTGTCTCTTTGCCTACAAACAAGCATAGTTTACATATGTGAATAAAAAAAAACAGACAAATCTGCTAACAAAAATTCTCTTTGACTTTTGTAAATACCTTGTTCTCCTACTACATCTAGTAAAGGAAAAAATAAGTTTCCCTCTATACTTGCAATTTCTCAACTGAGACCCCTGTAACAAAAGAGAGATTAAGTAGGAAAACAAACAAATAGAAATGTATTAATATGTATACCTTCCATGGATAACTGGGAGGAAATTGTGTAACTCTTAGAGGAGGATTAGAAGTCAGATTTAAATACCATCTTCAACTAAAAACAAAGACTAGGAGGAGGAAGAGATATCATTTATGGGAAAGCTGGTAAACAAGAGTAAGATTTGCTATGCAGACTTGAGTCAATGCCTTCTCTACCGCCGAGGCTCTAGTAATTTAATCATCCTTCTCTTTCTGGTACAGAGATTTTAAATGGTGATTTCCTTTATAAATAAAAATTTCTCTTACAAAGTAAGTAACTTCTAGACTGAATGTCTCCTGTGTCTGCTGTTTCCCAAAATAATTAGCTCAAAATAATCCATATGCCAAAGTGGCATATTTTGGGGTGGCATGTACTATACTGCCAACTCTATAACCTCTCTGAAGGCTCCCAACTTCATTAAATCCAGGTTCTGCTCCCTGAATGTGCATATTCGTAAGATTTCATTCATTGGCCATTGAACTTCTCCCTCTCATTTAATAAAATCCTTTTCTATGTTATGATTACAATTATTGTCACTGTGTGGGTCAGTCCTATGTCTGCTTCTCCATCCATAGCTCTCAGCTGTTCTCTAAATTTACACACAAGTTCCCTGCACATGCACTGGAAAATCCAATCCACTGAACAGAAACTTGTATATACAGAAGAGTGTTCAACTAATATATATTGACACTAATATTTACTCTCTTCCACATTAGTAATCTGTGTCTTAATTCAGGCCATTTTAATCTCTAGATGGGCTGATTTGCTGTTGACGTTCCTGTTGCTCCCTCGTATAACTTTCCTAGTTTCCCTTCCCCACAATCTTGCTTTTCTGAAGAGCCAGTTTTCACAAATTCCAGTTCAAAGCTGCCTCTTCCATGACACCTTCCTTGATTTCTCCCTATCCATTCCAATAAGAAATAATCTTTATCTTCCTGAATTTATTTTTTTCAGGACAGCATTTAGCATATTTTAGTGTATGAAGTGACAATTTTGATTTTTTTTTCTTTTTATGTGGTTATGCACAGTTTTATCTTTGTCTTCCTTATAACACACAACTACAATTTGATATTTTTTAGTGTTTAAATTCAGCTTTATTGAAATATAATTACCCAAATTGTAAAATCTAAAAAGTGTACATCATAGTACACACATTTATATATACACTGAGAAAATTAACCCTGTTGAGTTAATTAACACAGCTATCAAAACGTGTATGTGCATGTGTGTGTGTATGTGAGAGAGAGAAAGAGAGAACATTTAAGTTTACAAAGGCAGTTTTTTATTGTTCATTTGTTTGATGAACTTTCTCAAGTCATTTATTTTTTTCTTGAATAATTGGCTAAACATTCTAGGTGCCTTCTAGGAGTTCATAAACTACTAGACAGCTGACAAATACTGACATAATTACAGTAGTTACACTATCCAGAAGTCTTGAATCTCTGCAACATGCCATGTGCTCTCAAGAAGTTAGGGAGGCTTGGATGAACAAACAGGCCAGTTCTTTGTTTCCTTCGAACTTTTATTCTAACATTGGGAGAGACCCAATGAATACATACAATAGTGGTTTTATTTTATTGTTTTTAAGATTTATTTATTTATGCATATAAGAGCTGGAGTGTAGGCCAGATGTGTGGAGGTTTGGGGGTGAAAGGATTCACCAGAGACAGAGTGGGGAGCAGAATACGTGGGTTGACTGAAATACATTGCTGAGGGGAGCAGCAGACAAGACAGCCATGTGGATCACCTACTTGGCCAGGGAATGAACTCTTGTTGTGGTGATTGATGAAAGATTGATAGTGCTGCGACTTAACCCTTGCACCACCAGGGAGACCTCAACAGTGGTTTTAGATCTGGCTACACATTAGAAATTACTCTATGTGTGTTGTTGGTGGTGGGGAAGTACTTTGAAAATACCTATATCCAGCCTCAACCCAGACTAATTTGATTAGAATCAGCCAGCTATTGACAGAAACAAATTATATGAAAAAAATATCAGGTGATGATAGTGCTGAGATGGATCAAATACAAAATGTTTGAATAAAAGGGACTGCGTGTAGAATAGGGGTGGTAGTGGGAAGTTTATGTTTGCTGGGTAGACCCTGAAGTCCTCTCTGAGGAGGAGACATTTGAATTGAGACCTTTATTATGGTTAGGAGTCTGTCCTGTGATGGTTTTAGGGGAGAGGAACCTGGGCTGAAAGGTACAGGTGCCTTTCTGAAATAAGGATGAGGTGCAATTGTGACGAAATTGACTTTCCTCACATACATGCATATTGGGACTTTTCCTTGACCGAAGGCAGTTTTTCAACTAAACTAGGCAGATTCCAAAGCAGAAGACTATGGAGTACTCAGATTAAGTTGGATTTTATTTAGATCAAATTGATTTACACAGGAAGGAAAGATGACTGCTCCATACACACACACACACACACACACACACATACACACACACACACACATACACGCTGTAATTAGCACTGCAGGGCTTGTCTGAATAAAACACCAATATTAATGTTTAAAATAACCTTAGGTACTTAGTGTTTTTTCCTAGATGAGTAAAGAAAAGAAAGCAAGTTCTGCCCCTAATTTGAGTTTGGGGGATCAGGAATAGCCTTCACACTAGCATGTGTTTGAATGAGTGATGGTCAACAGGTTTCTGGAATCTAGTTAAGAGGGAGTACTGAGCATTCAGTTTGTGCTGCTGTGTGCTGGGACTTTATATGCATTACTATTTAAAACTAGTTTTTAAAAGGTCCCTCAATGAGAACATTATTTTTCTGTCAGGATACTTCTGGCTGGCTTTTGTTAAAAAGTAAATAAAACAAACCCTAATGAATGGCTTAAACAATAGGGAATTTATCTCAAGACCTCCTGAAAGGAGGTGGATTCCCGAGTTATTCATGACTGGACAATATCCTTAGCAACCTGAGTTCTTTCCTTCCTCCCAATCTGACATCCTCACTAGGTTGGTTTACCTTTTTAGGTCAGTTTTTCTGCCAGCTACTGTAATTTCTGAGTTATAGGCAGATTTCACTGTCTTAAAAGGCATAGTGAAGTGGCTAATTTCTTCTTATGTACCTCTCTTTAAGATTATGGAAAAGCTACCAGCAGAGTTCCCCTCACTGCTCACATACTTTATTAGAGGCAAGGCGTTGTCTAATCTCAGAATTTCCTTCAGAGATCACAGAGCAGCCCTGCCTCTTGGAAGCACATGGACGCCCGAGCCCAGGAAAAAAGATCTGGTTCTAATAGCAAGCAAGAAAGTGGTGTTCGGTAGGCAGTCCGTTGAAGCTGCCACTGTCAGAGATGTGTATGTAGATAGCAACATTCAAAAAGATTAACTTACCAAATCACACGTTTGGCACTGAACAGCTTTCACACATTTTCCTTTGAGGAAAAACATACACACAAACAAAAGATTGGTGTTGATGGTGATGATCTAGGTAAACAGAAGAATCCAAGTGGAAAACACAAAATGGCCGGCGCAAGACAAAGTATAACTGTCTAAACAAGTTATCCAAAAGAAAATACCTCAGGTCCTTTAAAGCAGTAAATATGGCATTTAATTTAGACAACCAGTCCTGCATTTTTCTGTAAAGAACAACAAAAATTAAATTGAGTAATCTTAAACGGTCATTTAATAAATTTGATCCAAATAAAATCCACCTGCACCAACACGCCAAGTACAGAAGCCTGGGGTTCTGTGTATGGGGCCTGCTGGAGATAAATGCAAACTTGGCTTTCTTTAGAGAGGATGTAGGTTGTTGGTGATAGCCCCTTGTAAGAGAAGAATGCATAGTTTCTGGCAATTCTGATTTTGAGTGATTATGAAAATAAGTTTTCACTGTCCAACTTGAGAGACATCATGCAATTTCATTGTTCCATTTTCTTTATGGTTCCTGCTTCCCAGATTGGCGTTATATTTTGGATGCATGTTATATATGAAGCGGCAGTAATGAAAAAAGGGAAATATCCGTGGAGCTGCCATCGTTACAGTGTTTTGACTGCTTGTCTTTAGGTGTATTGCAGCGCAATCTCATCATAATAGACTAAGAGTGAGTGGGGTAGGAGTACATTTCTGTAATAAATGATTGAATGCTTCCTACTCTTGTATTTGCATTTTTAAACAGGGAAGTCAAGCTAATTTCTAGGGTTTGCTAACATTTACCTGAGCTGTGCAGAACCATATGAGAAAATTTGTGAGGAAAATTAAACTGGAAAAAAAAATGTCATTTTAGAATCTGTTCTTGGAAAACTGAATTGATCTTTTCCCATTTTTAAAACCTCATGGTTTTTTTTGTTTGTTTGTTTGTTTTTTAAGATTTATTTATTTGTGCATACAGAACTGGGGTACAGGCCAGAGGTGCAGGGATGGTGAGAGGATTCACCAGAGACAGAGTGGGGAGCAGAACAGGCAGATCGACGAAATACACTGCTGAGGGGAGCAGCGGGTGGGTCAGGAGAGGTCTGCCGCAGCATGTGGTCACCTCCGGGGCAGGCGGGATTTGAACTCATGCGGAAGTGGCTTTAGCTTCTCAGTGCTGTGCTTTAACCCGCTGCGCCACCAGAGAGGGCCCTAAAACCTCATGTTTTTAAGGCACATTATTGTGGTAAAGCCACTCAAGTTACTTTACTGAGAGGTTTACTTTGTTTTCTTTGGGGAAAAAAAACCCAAAAAACTTGATATTGAGCAGCCCCAACATTTTCTTTTAACTTAAATAATAAAAAATGTTACTGTTAATAAAATGTGAGTAGGTGAAAAAACCTCTATAAAAATGTTCCAACTTGGCCCTCCCTGGTGGCGCAGCGGGTTGGAGCACAGCACTGAGAATCTAAAGCCGCTTCCGCTTGGGTTCGATTCCCGCCTGCCCCGGAGGTGACCACATGACGGGGCAGACCTCTTCTGGCCCGCCCGCTGCTCCCCTCAGCAGTGTGCTTCGTCTATCTGCCTGTTCTGTTCCCCACTCTGTCTCTGGTGAAGCCTCTGGCCGCCCCTGAGCCTCTGTCCTGTACCCCAGTTCTGTATGCACAAATAAATAAATCTTAAAAAAAAAAAAAGTTCCAACTTGTCTTTTATTAGCAGTCTTAAAATAATCCTACATAGTGTAGAAAAATAATAATCTAAAACAATACACAGGAGAGCATGCGAAAGAACACTGGCTTGGAATTAGAATCTCTTGGGCAAGTTGCTTTCTCATCTAAGAAAAGGGAAATAAAAACAACACCTGTCTTACAAAATTGCCAGTTGAAAAATCATATAATGTATATGAAAGGTTTATTTACTTAGAGTGATTATCTGGCAGTATAGTTATTAGTATGATTATTGTTACCATGAAACTGGGTGGGCGTAGAGTATCTTTTGCTCTGATTATTGGATTATTACCAAATTCTAGTAGTAATAACTGATCCAACAGTTTTTTGGACATAAATGCTCAATTAGAGTTTCCCAGAGCTGGAATAAGGAATTGCCTGAGGAAGCCTAGTTCCCTAAGAGAATCAGTGCTCTGTTTTAATTTAGGTAAGCATTCTGACAGGACAGTATTTGCTCAATAATCCATGGGCTTTGTCATAAATATTTCTAATTTTCCTTCCCAAGTCATTTACACTTCTTCATTTGCTTCAGTTAGGTATCGTCATGTGTCTTGCATCAATCAGTGAAAGGTGAGTGGGAGTGATTCCCGTGGCTTCTAGGAAGCAGTGATAGGACCAGGAGGGGAACACTGCCTGTACTGGCAGCTGTGGAAGTGCAGAAAGTGTGACTGCTCTCATAAGCCTGGGTCTCAGATTAAAGAAAAGGTAGTAAGAGTGGAAATAAACTTTGCAGTTATAAGCCACTGACATTTTGGAATTGTTCATTAATACAGTGTAACCTACATTAGCCTTACAGCTACACGCTGTTATCCTTCAAACTCTGGAGAAAAAGTATACTATTGGTAACAACACGTGAAATGCGTAGTTATGTGAGCAGGCATTTTATTTGTGTGTTATGCAAGTATCAAGGAGCATAAAGTCCTAAATTGAATAGATTTATATAAATGTTTCCATTTTCAGAGAAAGGGATATCAACAAAACTAACAGCATTTTTTGTTTTTTGAGGGAGTCACTTGTGATGCTAAAACCAGGGCTGTGAATTCCAGGCCTGACAGGATCACTAGATAATGTTCCTTCGGCTGAGATCTTACCCGGAAGGGTCTGTGTGAAGCAGAGATTCTTTCTGAAAGAAGATAATGCACTGAGCCCTGTCCATCATAGGAGCCTTTTTCTGCATAGGGAAATAGTCTTCCCTGTACTGAACTGGACAGATTCGATGGTCCAGTCATAAACATGGTGCTAAGTACATTGAGGGTCTTAAATAATATGTATGAAATAATTGAATGGGAGCAATCGATAGCATTCCCAAATGTCTGCACTCTTTCAGGTTTGCATTTTTAAAGTAAATGTCTTTATTTATTTATGTTTAAAATCATCTTGGTTATTCCCTTGTAACACTTGTGACCACATGTCCACAGTTTTAGGCTATTCTGTTTGATATTTTTTACTGCTGATTTTATTTCACCTGATTATTTCATCTGGGTCTCTAAAACTACATTATGAAATACCTTAATTATTTAAATTAGGACCAGATTAATTATCTCTAGTGTACAAACTCAAATTAATTTCATTATTAACCTGAGTTTTAAATTGATTAATCTTGGAGTTTTTAAGGAACTGAGTGTTTTGTTTTTTTTTTCATCCTCAAGGAGAAGGGCATATTTGATTTGATGAATCTCTCTCTATTGTACCAGTTATGGTAATAGGAGTAAGAATTTGCAAGAAAACTTTAGATGGATTTTATAAACCAGCCAGAAACCTGTGTGTCTAGGGCTTCTGGGGGAACAATCTGTGAGTCATTTTAAAAAACAAACACACTCATAATCACAGTGCATGTTGTTACCATGGTAATTAGGCCTGTTGAGTTGGCTTGCTTATGTTCCTGTAAAGGGAAGAGGGGAGAGAAATGAAGAATTCAGAGCTTTGCCTATCAGCTTCAATTTGCCTATTGCAAGAGAGACTGGGGGGTGGGGGGGTTCTTGAGAGCATACTGGCGCAGTCATCCTGAGAGGGAAGTAAAGAAACTCTGGCATCCTGCCTTTGTTATGAATGTAAGTTAGCCATATCAGTGTTGGGTGCTGTGATTCACAGGGGAAAAAAGGACCATTTGGCATTCTCTTGGGAAGCAAGGAAAAGTAGGTTCTATATCTGATACATAATCACACAGAAGTCTCCTCAAAGTCTACCTGGTGAAATGTCTCCTGTGCACATGCATAGGACTTCAGTGATCCACTAAAAGTCAGCAATGCTGCTGGTATAACATTATTCCAGATTTAAAGGCAACTCAGTGCATTACTCTAACATCACTAGAGACTGGTTTTAGTGAGGTCTCAGTTTCAGAGCAATCTTTTCTTTACCTTATGAGCTAGGTAGGCATGGCTGCTTTATTTTGGATAGTCATAACACAGAACCAGTGGGTCACAGAGGAAGTCAGGGAGGTCTTATAAGTTCTACCAAATGTAGGAATGATTCATTATGGGACTATATGGAGAACAAACAAAAGCCTTAAATGAAAGGTATGTGTATATATCCAAAGCTATTTTGAAAAATGCTTCCAAGTTCACTGTATGAAGTCAAGGTGTCTTCTAAAATGAATAAGTAAAATGCATTGACTAGAGTTTTATTTTCTAGAGAATTCCTCAAACAAATTTTCTTTAGAATTAGTTTCCTTATTAAAACTATTTCCTAAATACTTAAAGTGCCATAGAGTGTGATTAGAAGATCACATAAACTCAGGGAATGTGTGTGTGATTTATACCCTGGTATATGAGACAAAAACTACTATTTGCACTGTAGACTTCATTTTACTTCTTACATGTGGGGAGAAAGCACATACTACTCAAATTTCATTCTGCACTATCTTAATTTTCTTAAGGTTAATAAACAAAGTTTGACTTAATTTTTTTTCTGATCAAAGTAATTCATGGAAATTGTTGAAAATTTAGGGAAAAGCTATAAAAAAAAAGTTTAAGTATGACCCCCCTTCTCTTAATTAGGTGGTTGGCTGAACTGTAGATAACAGAAACCTAATTTCACAGTTGCTGACAGAAGTTACAAGGTATTTCTTTTGAATGTAACTACTAGCCCAGGGCTAATAAGACAGTTCCACTCCATAAAATCATTTGGGGGCCCTCCCTGGTGGCGCAGTGGGTTAAAGCACAGTACTGAGAAGCTGAAGCCACTTCTGCATGAGTTCGATTCCCGCCTGCCCCGGAGGTGACCACATGGTGTGGCAGACCTCTCCTGACCCTCCCGCTGCTCCCCTCAGCAGTGTACTTCGTCGATCTGCCTGTTCTGCTCCCCACTCTGTCTCTGATGAAGCCTCTCACCGCCCCCCCCCAGTTCTGTATGCACAAATAAATAAATTAAAAAAAAATCATTTGGGGACCCAGACTCCTATGATGTTCTTCTATTCAGCAAATTTTCCTTACCTTATGACTAAGATGGCTTATCACAAGGACTCTATTAAAGACAGCAAGAAGAGCAACCGCTGAAAAGGGGAGAGCTTAGTTCAAAATTTGCACCTATTACTTTTGCAAAGTAATAGTGGGCTTTACCTCATGACTATACACCTAGCAGGGAGGGAGAATGGAGAAAGCCATTATTCTTGCTATGGATGTACCTACTTTAAAATGCTATTGCAGTTTTCCCCTAGTATAAGAAAGTAGAGGTTCTTCTTTGATTATGATTTGGTAAGTTATTTTTGGATTCTGGGAATGTTCAAAAATTTTTACTGCCTAAATTAATGCTAATTGGGCCTTTCCTGGTGGCACAATGGGTTAAAGCACTAGGAAGCAGTCCATAGCCACTGCAGCACACGTTCAATCCCCAGCCAGGAAGCTGACCCACATGGCATGGCAGACATCTCCTGTCTCGCTTACTGCTCCCCTCAGTAGTACTTTTCAGTGTCTCTGACTGTTCTGTTCCCCACTCTGTCTCTGGTGAACCCTCTCATCCCATACACATCTGGCCTGTACCCCAGTTCTTGTGTGCATAAGTAAATCTTTTTTAAAAGGTTTATTTATTTATGCATACAGAACTGGGGTTCAGGCCAGAGGTACAAGGGCAGTGAGAAGATTCAGCAGAGATACACTGGGGAGTAGAACAGGCAGATCAACTAAGTACACTGCTGAGGGGAGCAGAAGGTGAGACAGAAAAGTCTGATGTACTGTGGGTTACTCCCTGGCTAGGAATGGAACTCGCACTGAATCTGTCTCTGCTAGCTTGCAGGGCTGCACTTTAACCCACTGCACCACTAGGGATGGCCCACATAAGTAAATCTTAAAAAAGAAAAATTAATGGAAATAGCATTCCCAGATGCAAAGAAAAGAAAAGACAAAACACCTATTAAGTCATATAGCAACCTTCTACTTTTAGATAATGGGGTAAACCTGTATGGGCATTGAAGATGACAGCAAATATTGGGGCACATCTAGCAATTTCTGCTACTTCTATTATCCTATACAAAGAGATAATATGTTGTTTATATGTTGATGTGTCTTCTCATCTTTTTTCTAGAAAAATATATATGTGAGCAAGATATTATACATATGCTATTTATTAGAAGATCATATAAGATATTGTGGAAGAATATTACATATGAAAAGCATGAAGATGTACTGGAAAATATGTTTAAATATATAGATAGTAGAAAACTAGCTGAGGGCCCTCCTGGCTGCGGCAGCCTCAGTGTGAGTTCCAGCCCCGCCCCAGAGGTGACCCATATGGCCTGGCAGGTTTTGCCTGTCTCCTCTACTGCTCCCCTCAGCAGTGTACTTCGTTGATCTGCCTGTTTTGCTCCCTACTCTGTCACTAATGAATTCTCTGACTGCCCCTGTACCTCTGGCCTGTACCCCAGTTCTATATGCATAAATAAATAAAATCTAAAAAAAAAGAAAACTAGCTCAGGTTGTATAATTTTATCTTCTCTCTTCACATAACTTTATAGCATGTGTTTTTTCTTCATCAAAGTATTTGTATTTATTGTTTCAAATTTCATCATGTGAAGTATTTCTATTTGTCTTGAATAGGTTGATTATTATTGATATTTCTGTCTACTTTTTTATAAAGTCAAGGAGTGGTATCACTAAAGTGATGATTGAGAACATATTTTAGGATCTTGATAAAAGTAGCAAGTTTCTTCCCAGGAAGTTTTGCCAATTTATGCTATCACTAATAATATCTGAGTACTTTGACTTATTTTCTCAAGTCCCACTAATTGTTGTTATCCTTGGGGTTCAGTCTCTAAAAATAGTTTGTTTTTGTCTTTGGCTTATTTCCACCTTTGCTGATATTAATCATGAGATAATAGTTTTCTAATAACATATCACTCCTTATAGTCCTCTGGGAATATAATTGGTTGGGTTGAGTTTATGGGATATGTTCCAGTCTTAAGCAGTACAGGGTCTCTAGAAACTTGGATATTTATTGGATCCTCGCACCCATTGTGAATTTTATTTCATACTCGTCGTCAAGGCAAGGTACTTTATTCTGAGACACAGCAAATAACAAATGGTAAAGCACTTCCTGAGGAATAGGCATTTTCCATTGTGCTGGATGTAAGGAGCTTCTCAATTATGAACCACTGTTGGCAAAAATCGATCAACTCTATTCAGTAACCTTGAGGCCATTAGTAGCTAGGGGTAAAGGTTCCCCTATTTCTAAAGAGCTTGCAGAAGCTTAGGATGCTAGGAATGCTTTTGTAATGAGTAACTGGTTCCAACCACTAGCTTAACAGTCTTCAAAGTTTACACATGCATGAATGGAACCCTAACTCTGTCCCTAACACCTGAAGCAAGATTGTGTTCTGTCTCTGCTCTTGGGTCTTACGTGGAGCAAATCAGATGAGGTCAGGAAGAATCCCTGTTCTTTTTCATCAGACTCAGTTACCAAAAAGATTCCCAAGCCAACTCTGTTTTCATGTTTTCTTGCAAGCTAAGGAGGATTAATAAAAAAGATACTCCTGTTTTCACAAGTTTGTTTCTTAAAAGACAGAGAGTTAACAACATATTTGTATCTTGGCTTAGAAATGTGAAACTGTGAGACTCTCTGCCTTTCAATCTATTCAGCCATTACCAGCAAATACTATTTACAGAACCATTCACTTGCTTTTTTGTCTCTTATATGTCTTATTGTTTCTCCATTAAAAATTGTACTTTTCTCTCTGTTTTCTCAACAGCTAGATCTGGCAGTGAGTCTCAGACTTTGGAAACTGAAAAGGTAAGAATTTGGAAATACTTTCTTCTAGTATCTTCTATATCTATAATAATTAGAACTTTAAGGGGAAGGAAATACTTTAAGTGATTCTATAGATAAAAGAACCTAGCATGTGATGTTTTCCCAACAAGACACAGTCATAGAGACTTCAGCAATACTGAGTTGACTTTAGGATTGAGAGGTAAAAAATGGCTTTATCTGATACTGGTTTAGATCCTATTTCTCAGCCAGGTTTTTTTTACATTTTCTTTTAAAAACCTGAGCTAGAGTGTTTGAAGTTGTTGTTTTAACTAAATGTATCCCTGTGGCACCAAATGCAATTAATTGTTGCAGCCATTGAGGACATACACTGTGTGAGATACATCAGAGTAGATTAAATCAGAGAAGGGTGAACCTTATCCTCAGCAGATTGGCTATAGATATTGTAAGGGCTTTTCCACCAACAATAACAGCAGCAAAAGGTCAATCGAATGATGTTGGGGCTGCTTCTTGAGGAAGATGACTTGCTTTTGAAACTAGCTAAATCCATTTGAATCTGGTTGTAGATTTTAAAGGTCACCACATTTCTGAGACAGGCAATAATGGGTTTCCCTTCCCCACCCAACAATTAGTAACTTGGATTTTTGTCCTATTTTAAAATTTAACCTCATTAGAAAAAATTTCAAGCCTATTCCAAAGTAAGAGAATAACACAATAACTTCCATATTTCTATCATTTGACTTTAATAATTACTAACTCCTGGCAAGTACTGTTTCATTTATCTCCCTAGTCACTTCTGCTTCCCCCCAGGGGATTATAGGTCAGTGACTTAACTTGGTTGTTGGATTTTAATGGTTTGCTGACCTAACTATTTAGTGGCTATAGAAAAGTGTCAATAAGAAATAAAACTTAAAACACAGCATATACAAAACTATTACCAATTCTCTGATGTTCTATATGTTGTCATAAATGTCTATCCAGTGATCTGCCTCCTGTCAGGCATACTAACTTGAGAGAACAGTAGTGTCTAACTTGTCGACCACTTTGCTGCTTGGTGTTGAGCAAGCATTTTGCATTTTTCAAAAACTTGATAAAAACTGTTGAATGAATGAATAAATGAGTGAATTCCAAATGATGAATATAAAAAACACATTGTTGTTGATCGCATGAGTTGTTCAACCTCAGGGAGGAGAAAACTGCGATGAAAGCGGGCTCTGCAGTTAGGGTTGGTAGAATCTGAGTAGATGCTATGGAGACCAGAGGAGAGCTCTAACTTGGTGGGGAATTTGGTGAGAAGCTTGCTGGATAAAGGGGCACTTGTGCTTTTATTTGAAGTCATAAATCAGAGAAGAAGGGGAAAAGCATTTTGAGTAAAAATAATCACATGTGAAAGTTCACAGAGTCCCCCACATCCAAACCATAGTGTGTTCTGAAAACCCTTAGAAATTTAGAGTGGTCACATTGTAACTGGGAAGTGGCAGACTAAAGAGATGCAGCTTGAGATGCAGGCTGATGAAGCTTGGGAAGGTGTGTCACACTCAAGAGTTTGGCTCCTAGTTTAGGCGGGAAGACAGAGAAAGCACATAATCATATATTTCCAAGGACATTTCCTTAGATTGCAGAGGGAAAGATAAACAATGAGAAAGTAATGGGAGACCAATAGAAATCATGGATTTGAAAATAATAGACCAGATGTAGAATATCTTGTGGAGTGGCTAATTAAAGATGAGAAACATAGAAAGGGAAGACAGCTAGAATAACTCCCAGATTTTTCTTTTGGGAGATCACATGGATGGTGATAACTAACTACAAATATTAGGAAGAAGGGAACAGTGTCAAATCTGTCTCACAGCCACAACCAGGTACAGTGCCCTGTGGGCTGTTCTTATGTGGCACAGAGCAGTAAAAATATCAGTCCAGGTTTTGTGTCCAGGAAATTGTCTGGTCCTTGATCACATGTTGTTGGGGGGCAGTACAGGCAGGACCTCAAAGGTGGGAGCAGCATCCGTGAGCAAAGATTCCTAAAAAAGGGGGGAAAAAGGGAGTGGGCACGAGGAAGACACGGGAGTCGGAGTTGGATGCAAGTCTTCCTATTCTGCACTTTGCAGAAGTTTATTTTATACATTAGCAAGCAGTGGGATGACATCAGCACATGAACTGGGCTGAGAGATTATAATCATCTTTTTCTCTAAGATTGTATTGCCTTTAGCTGAGATTATAACATTTATTATTCTTAAAATCAATTTATTAAAGTTAGGATAGGTATATCAATTTATAAAATTTAAGGCTAACATTGTTATATATACCACAGTGTTGATTGGCTAAAATAAAGTCCCTTTAATCCTTAAATGCTATTTAATGATCTTCATTCTCATTGAGACATCTTAGAGGGTAAAGTCAAGTGGAGGGCTAGGGTGGAGACTGGTTTGGAGATGAGAAAGAGGATAAAGTGAGGTCTGGGGCCAAGGTGAAGTTGTGAAAGAGAGTAAAGTAAAGTTGAAGACTAAGGTGGAGAAGTTTTCTGGTAGATAAATCACTAAGGGAGATAGTAAGATTCCTCCTTTAAAGACTAAGCAATAAAAGCTTAAGAGAGTTGTGTGATAGGATTTGGGTTCTCGTCTGGGCAGTAAAAGAACTTTAAATATTTTTTTAGCATGCTGTAATACTGCCTTGTCTTACAACAT
The DNA here is from genome assembly GCF_000260355.1 of Condylura cristata. Classification (NCBI taxonomy): domain Eukaryota; kingdom Metazoa; phylum Chordata; class Mammalia; order Eulipotyphla; family Talpidae; genus Condylura; species Condylura cristata. Next base: position 37,324,075 of record NW_004567114.1, on the reverse strand, counting down.
TGATTTTGTTATAATTACTTTTATTAATCAACCAGTTGTAATATTATTTTTTGCTTTCTAGAGGAATTTCCTGTCTTGGGGCAGTGCTTGCTCGCCTGAGCCAGGCAGCGCCTTATGAGGCCAAAGCAATACGGTTGCAAGCTGATGGTTGCTTAGAATAGTTTGATATTACAAAAAAGGGAAGGCATAACATAAGTTAGCGTGGAAATTCTGATTTTTTCAGAGCATTTCCCTTCCGTTTGGAATTTGTCTGTCAACAGAAGTTGCATATAGCTTGTGTCAGGAAATCACTTAAAATACTAGTAGGCAGACCTTATCCAGTTGAATAAGTATCCCTGAGGGAGGGACTTGAACATCTGTGTTTTTTAAGAGCTTTCCAGGTTGAATCTTTGCTCTAGAAATGATTAAAAGAAAGATGTGCTTGTGTATATGGGGGTGGGTGTGGTATGTGTGTGTGTGTGTGTATGTGAGCACATGCATACACTTTTAAGACCTTAGGTTGCTTTTGCTATTCTGTAATGCTGGGCTTTTGGAGTTAGGTATATAGTATCTTACAGGTAAGGGTTGACCGTATCTGCATTCTACCAAATATTATCTGTGCTGAAAAATGCTATATAAGTATATATTCTTCGGTGTTGATGTTGATTTTTTATGCTAGTAAATGTTCTTAAAATATTCAAATAAATCCAATCAGAGTTTCTTGGTGGAGGTTGCTAGCATGTTGATGGGACAGTTGGAGAATTCTTTATCATGTGTTTGTGTATCCTTGTCTCTGGCTCACAAAAGCCCAGCGGTATCTTCCAGTCACTGTGGTACACAGTGTGACCTAGGGAACAATCGTTGAGAATCACTGCATCTTAGCATGCAACTTTAAAGAGGTTATTTGGCATTTTTCTACTCTCACCTGAAATCATTTTTGCTGCATGCAAAATTAATGGGCTTGGTTATGCTCAATGATTCCTTATGTAAGCAGGCTCTGTGTCAACAAACTAAAGAAAGAAACTAAGCAAAGTAGGCATGTAAAAGAAAGTACTGTTTTGTAGTGTTGGAGGGATTTTGAGCATATTTGCTCTAGTGCTAAATCTATTTTTTTAAGTTTATATGGAGAAACAGATTAAACACAACGTAAGAAATGGTCAAATATCGGTGCTTAAATATTATGGAGGCATCCTGCAATTTGAGCAGCAGCAAGACACAGTCTTTTCCTGTTATTGCTTTAATAACAGATGATCACAAATACAGTAGCTTAAACCAACACAAATTTATAATCTTACAGTTCTGCAGATAAGATTCTGTAGGTAAAGTATCTACAGATCTGCATATCTTTCCTGAGACTCTTGGGGAACAGTTCATTTCCTTGCCTTCTTTGGCTTCTAGAGACACCCTTTCTCCATTTTCAGAGCCATCAACAATGCAGTTGTCACATCTTCTAACTCTAAACTCAGTCAAGAAAAGTTCTTTGATTTTGAGAACCCCTGTGATAAGATTTGGCACACCTGGATAATCCATCATAATCCCCCTATCTCAATGTCCTGGATTTAATCATACATCAAAGTCCCTTTATCCATGTAAGGTTACATATTCATAAATTCTAAGGATTAGGGCTTGGACCTATTTGGGAGTGTTTATTCTGCCTACTTCAAGTAAAAAGGATCAATTGTTCAGAAATGTCTCAAGTGGTAGAGGTAGGATTATCTGACATTTCATTGTATAGGGTTGAGAGGATGTAGCTTCCTGAGCTGATGAGGCAGGCCCTCATCTTAACACTGCAAATCCTATTACGTAGATGCAGGCACTTGTGGCTTTGGGTTTTCTTGGAGTGATCATCATTGGAGAAAGTGAATAAGTTGAAGTCCAATGTCACCTTTCCCGGTCAGACTTTTTGGTACCACGGTGTGGTCCCTGGAGAATGTGCTGCTTACAGTATTTCTCCAACTTTAGAGAGTTCACCTATAGTGCATGGTTCCCAGATCTTTAAAAGGCACCAAAGAAATGTGAGATTTTTATTTCATACTGTTACATCTGCCTGTTGTAGTAAACTTTGTTTATTAGACTCTAAAATATGAAACTGGAGGGAGAATAATATTCTGAAACTTTACTGTAGTGATATTTATTATAGTTAATTTCTAGAAATGATGTAATTTCCTTTAGATAATAGGTAGGTCATCCCCACAAAGTAAGAAAGCACTTATTTCTGATAAGGGAAATTGATTACTGTGTTAATTTTTGAAAACCAGAATTTTGGTAGCATGTCCCCTTCCTACCCATGTCTGTCTACTTCAGGAATTCAGACCTAACTAGTAGGGTAACTGTCCCGATTTGTCTGAGACTGAATTAGTTTCCTAGGACATGGGACTCTCAGGGCTAAATCTGGGAGAGTCCAGGGAAAATCAATTCAGTTGGTTACCCCAGAGGTTAGTAAACGGCTCTGGGAGAAAGTGGCAGTCTTGTCAATGAATTGTTAGGGTAGAAATTTTGGTCGAACTAAAGACCCTCCCCACCCCCAGGTTTGGGTTGACAATAGGGGTGGATATAACTGCCATATGTATCTGTATCCATATGTATATATTTGCCCAAACCAACTTAAAATAATAATAATAATAACCTAGAAAGAACTAAGAAGAACCAGCCACATTTATGAAATGTTACATTTCATAATGTTACAAGCCTACCTTTTCCTTTCTCCAGAGACTCCTGCACGCTGCTTCTGAAGATCACAGCTTTAATAACTTTGTTATTGAGGACCACAGGAACTCACTGAATCTTTCTGTGTAGCAGCATGTGTGGAAAGTGTAAACCTGGAGATTGCTGGTGCAGCACAGAATTCCTTAGATTAAATCTTGTATTTTATAAAATAAAATTGAAATTTTCAGCATCCCTCTTAACCCCACCGCCAAAAGACTATTCAAGGCTAGATTAGTATTAGGGAGGCTACTTTGACTGCCTGAGGCGGGGGCGGGATTTGACTGAACCTTCTAAGAACTTGGTTCTTCCTGACCACCATGTGGTAGAAGAGGAGCTCCTCACCTGGGTCCTTCCTACCTGCTTCCCTAATACCCTCTTTGTGTCATCCATTCCAAAGCGACTGGGAGGGTGAGTTTCATTCCTTACGTTTGTCATTTTTTTTTTTTTTTTTAGATTTTTATTCTCTTAGCTATTGGGACTACACTATATACACCAAAATCCCTTTTTGACTCCCTTCCTTCTAGGACTACCAGTCCCAGTGCCATTTTGTTAATGAGCCTCATCTCTTCTTGGAACCATGGCTCTGTGTGTATGTGTATGTTAGTTGAAAACATAAAAGCAAATCAAATCCTAATTCTATAATTTAAACTCAGATTCTTGTCCTTTTCCAAATGAGAAGTCTGAGAGTGCTACATGTATGGAAATTCTTTGGGGACAATAGAAATTCTTGGATTAGATGTAGGTGATGCCTGCATAACATTGTCAATTTAGTAAATGCCTTTGAAGCATACCCTGTAAAATGGTTAACTTTGTTATGTGAATGCAATCACAATTAAAAAAAAATTGAGCTTCAATTTTTTTTTAGACTTATTTATTTGTGCATACAGAACTGGGGTACAGGCCAGAGGCTCAGGGGCGGCCAGAGGCTTCACCAGAGACAGAGTGGGGAGCAGAACAGGCAGATCGAAGTAGTACACCGCTGAGGGGAGCCGCGGAGCGGGCCAGGAGAGGTCTGCCTCGCCGTGTGGTCACCTCCAGGGGAGGCGGGAATCGAACTCATGCGGAAGTGGCTTAGCTTCATAGTGCAGTGCTTTAACCTGCTGTGCCACCAGGGAGGGCCTGAACTTCAATTTTAACTTTTGGAAGAGGTTTCATCTAGTTTGATAGTCAGGTTAAATTTCTAATGCAAAAAAAAAATGTTTTTCTGCCTTGTTTCATGGCTGAGAGATGATATTGTTACAGGGTAGCCCAGAATGGACTGGGTGGCCTGTCTGTGGGGCCTCACCCACGTGCTCACAACTCAGTTACACTGCAGGTACACACAAAAGTGTCAATTAGGGATTTATTTACAAAAGGGGAAAGGAATAGGAAACAACCCAGGGAAAGAGAAGGAAACAAAGTAAGTGGAATACCTTACGGCTAGGCTGACTGAATACACCAGGCTGAACACACCAAGTCACGCAGTCCAGAGAGCTGTTTCCCCAGCAAGAGAGCCAGAGCGAGAGCCCACGAGATGCAATCGCACCCTATTTATCCCCCCAAAATGTCCCAGAATCCATTCTTGTTAGCTCCACCCTGGGGTCCTGCAGTTGTGGTTTTCAATCACTGGAGTAGTGTCTAGTGTCCAGAAAGCTGGAGTAGGGAGTGGAGTCCATAAGACTGCAGAGTTCTTTTAGGACATCCTTCCCCTTAACAATATTTGTACTTAAAAGTGTCTGCAAAGCAAATCTAAGGAGGAAACTCAAAGGGGCGAAAGAGGAACATCAATGAGAGTTAAGACACTAGTTGTTTATTTTTAAGATGTGTAGTTTTTGTTAGGTTATACTTTGCAAAACTGACCACAATAAAAAATGGTTTTTAGATTTAACAATTGAAAACACTAAACATTCTTCCACCTCTCAGGGTAGAAGTTGCTGGTCAGCTAGGTTGGAAAGTTTTTTAATTTTGTAGCATGTATAATTGGATCTGATAACATGAAGAGTGCAGATGTGGTAACTTTAGTGAAATATAAGCAAAGTAACATATTTAAACATGAAAATATCTTTTATTAAATATCCCCTTGGAGGTCCCCCAGAAAGGATCAAAATCTGATGGGGATTTGTTTTAATGGATGACCACATAAGGATCCATGCATAATTTTTGGCTAAATTATGAAACGGTAAGTCTGTTGATTCCTTCTAGATTTAGAGATGACCATTTTGACCTTTCTGCAGAGTTGTAACTAGGCAACCAGGACAGTATTTAGCCAGTGCACAGCATCCCAACTTCATGCTATTGCGTCATTAAAAAATATATATATAATATTTAAGCCTGTCTTTTAGCTTTGTCATATGCTGCCATGTAACCTTGAATTTCTTAGAAAATATGATACAAACCCCACCAGTAAAATAGAATGGTTCTTAGGAGCTTAGCATCCTGTGATGTTAATGCGTGTGCTTACAAAAACAGCCGAGTTAAAAAGTCACATGACCTGAACTTTATAATTGGGGAATTAAGAAGGTAGGTTTTTGGTGTGGGAAGGTGTGAGACTTGAAAGCCAGCAGGTGGTAATGAACATTCCTCGCAATGTGCTTAATGGAATCACAGAAATGAAATCTGGTTTTTATTCTAGTGATGCTGATTTTTCTTTGCTAGCTAAGGAGTGACTAAAAACATCAGGGTGGTTCAATGAACAAGGACTTATTGAAAGCTTTGTATGTGTCAAATACTATACTAGGCCTATAATACATTCCTTTTCTCTGATGACCATACTTTTAATATTTAATTAGTTTTTTTATTAAGTTGTGTGTGTTTGTATATAAATTTTAAAATTCATGTTGTAGAGATAGGTATAAATGAAAGGTAGAAGTTTCTTTCTGAACACCAAATTCTAATCCCATCTCCTTCAGGTAAGCACTATTATTTGTTTCTTGCATATCTACTAGTATATTTCCACCTCCTGGTGAACTTGCATTGAAAAAATGAGTCGGATATGTACCATTAATCCATCTGTTCATAAACTTCTCTTTTGGACTCAACCTTTTCATTTTGAGATGCTGTTTGATGCTTTTCTTTGAAATGTGCCTTTTAAACTAACAGTAAAATGTCAGAACCAAAGTGGTGGTGATAAAGGGAGCTGATGGTAGGGAGAACTACAACGAAAGAATATTAATGTGTAATTTTAGCCTTCAGAAAAGTTACATATGGAATGTAAGCATAAGCAGTAACCCTTAAGGTCGTCCTTTGCCGTTCATTATCTCTCTTCTTCCTTTTGATAACCTTGTGATTCAGGAACTTCTAATTGACAAAGGAAGGGTTTGTTCTTCACAGAGGTTGTAACTTGCCTGTGAACACAGACTATAGGTGTCAGGGTCAGTACTAGAAATTGAGTCTTCTTCCAAGTGTTGGTCCAGGCCACACTGGTAATGACTGTGGGGAAGAGAGAATCATAGTCGTGACACCTTCATGGTTTCTGCAGGCTGACTGGAAAGTGAAGGGGAAGAGTTCTGAACATGCCATCTAAAAGATCTGATTATCAAGTCAGTCAGATCCTGCCCCTTGGGCAAGTTGCTTAATGTAGTTGTATAATCTAGGGTGTGTGGTTAGTTCCTCGCGGTTTCCTCAGTGACTATTCCTGTTTTGTTTGTTTATTTGGGTGATACTGAAGGTAGGGTTGGAGACTTGACCCAAGCTTTGGAAGTCATAATATTTCATCCCCTGTCCACAGGAGCTGTCACCAAGTGTGGACACGGTTCCCAATAGAGGCTAATAGGTTCTTCCTCTGGAATTTCCAACTCAAGCTGAGGAAGCTAGTTTAGTTCTAGTGTCAAGGCAGTAAGAATCATGTCGGGCCATGTTTCAGTCTGCACAGAGCATGAGCTCCCGTGCACATGTGAAGCAAAATAGACCATGTGTAAGGAGAGAGTAGCAAGTGGAGTCATCAGTCCAGTTGGTGCTAGCCAGGGCACTTCCATTTTTTTTACCTAAGCTCATTACAAGGCCTGCTTGATAGCTCCAGGCCTTAGTTTCCTCAACTATAAAGTGGGGTTTATAATATTTCCCCCTCTATATTTGAATTTACTGTAAAGATCAGTTGAGTAATGAGTTGGAAAGCACGTTGTAAATTGTAAAATGTTGTGCAATTGCAAGATGGTATTATTCATTGATAAGTTCCATTGAGCTCAGAAAAGTTGGAAGAATAAAATTACCACTCATTGGGAAACTAAGAAGTGAGAGCTTTGTAAGAGCCATCTGTTATGATACAGAATTAAATGGAAGCTGGCAGAATCCCCCAGATTTTCTTCTGATATCCCCTTTCAAACACTCTGTAAGTATCTGATAGATTCTCACAATAAATGCAAGGATAAATCTGACCTTGTTGCCTCAGGTTAATTCTTTGGGTTTCTCTTTTTACCTGTGGTTCTAAGTTTCTAATGGTTAGCAAGTACACAGATAACACACAAACTAAAACCAGACAAAAATGTACAAAGTACCATAAATATTTCAACTTTTTCACTTAAAAGAGCTTTACAAATTCATGCAAAGTGACATTTTGGTGTTATCAGAGAAAAATCATCAAAGAAAACTAACCTTTAAAGTAGTTATTCTAGTAGATATACTTCACTTGAGAATGACATAGTTGGAAGTAATTCTAGAAATGGGAAGTTGGTTCTTTTGGGTGTAGATGAATCAAGATATAGCTTTTCCCTTATGAACTTTTATCTGTGATATGAGTGCCAAGTAATCATAATCTACTTGAGATCATAACGTATGCATGATACAGGAAGCATCACTCCACGTTATGGCATTTTTCACTTTATATGATAATACCTCTCAATGAGGGAAAACAGATGGTACCTCTGAAATCTGTTCTCACTCTTAGATTTGCCATTTAGGCAGTTTTATTGTAGCAAACATCTCTTTCATCAATCTGACAATTACAATCCAAAAAAAGTAGTTTGAAGTCTCAATCTAAGTAGAAGAGCATATGCAAAAAGATGGAAGGCCCCATGGAAATATGATTTGTAAGGATGAAGAAGCATTCTGTGGCAACTTGAAAATGTTTCACATTTCTCACATTTTAAAATCTGATAAATGTATCTGCTACCCTCCACTATTGTAGTAAATTTTGTGAACATGTCTATGGCCTCATATCCTCACCAGTGCAGTAAGGTCGAATGAGTTCCTCTCCATACCTCACCCATACATTGTTTATCTTTGCCTTGGCTTGATATCAACCCTGTGAATGTCAGTGTTTTTTCACATAGACTTGGAATCAGTTCATTTTTGGAATAAGGCATGCTTGTAGATTGCAAGAGAAAAAATCATCTACATTGGAAACAATCATTCTCAAATTTATTAATTTTAGTGAAACTTCATAGTGAGAATATTTACAAGATATTTATAAGATATTTATAAGATATTTACAAGATGTGGACAAAGTATAGGGGAGCTGCAAGAGAGAGGGAGATAGGGCCCTTCTCCAGGACTGCCTTATCCACCTTGGCCTGAGGTGGGCTTGCGAGAGAGGGCTCCTGAGAGGAGCTATGGTCTCCAGGAAAGCAGTGCAACCAAGATACAATGACCTGTAGGCAGAGATCTGGGGAAGGAAGTGTGGGGAAACCCTGAAATGATTCTCCTTGCTCTCTCTGATCTGCTTATTCTCCTTATGGGCCAAGCCCAACTGGAAGATAAGAAACAAGTCAACCTACTGCTATGCCCATGCAATTTAGTTTCCTAGGCAAAGAGCTAAGTGGAAACAATTAGAAAATAGATTTGGAGGGAAACATGGAAGCCAACCAGCATAGTGTAACCATCATTATGAAAGTCTCACTTGAAAGAAATAGTCCAGCATCTTCCCTCCAGGTCCATCTACTTTGAAAGAAAAATGTTTTAGATCATCTTTCATTTTTTATAAATTTTACTTAGGTCCTCCCTGGTGGCGCAGCGGGTTAAAGCACAGCGCTGAGAATCTAGGGCCGCTTCCGCATGGGTTCAATTCCCGCCTGCCCAGGGGGTGACCACATGGCGTGGCAGACCTCTCCTGACCCGCCCGCTGCTCCCCTCAGCGGTGTGCTTCGTCGATCTGCCTGTTCTGTTCCCCACTCTGGTGAAGCCTCTTACTGCCCCTGAGCCTCTGGCCTGTACCCCAGTTCTGTATGCACAAATAAATAAATCTTTAAAAAAAAATAAATTTTACTTAATCAAGGTCTTAGCCCAATTCAAATGGGTCCAGCTACAACAGTGGTGTTAGGCAGAGTTCCATTGTTTGTGTGTTGAAGGATGATCTGGTGAAGGTACAGAGGAGAGGAAAGCACACATGTGCTTGTTGAGTGATGGAATGGAAACTTCCATTTATATAACAATTGAATAGTCCACATTCTTGTGCCTCCCATAATCTAAGCAGTGACTATTGCCCCAAAGGAGTGCCATGCCCCACTACTGGGTTGAGTCTTCAGTTTTTTGTTCTGTCCAGTTTGCTTTTAATCTCAGAGGAATTATTTGCACTCCTTTGACCCAGGTCCAGGATTACTTACCTTGGTCTAAATCCAGGTTAGACATCATTCTGATCCACTGAGTCAGATAAAACCCTTAAATAACATATAATGATAGGCAAAAGAAAGCAAATATCGGTTAGGGCCTTAGAGCACAAAGCTCTTCTATGTTCCAGAGAATTCCTTGATTTTGGAAATTTTGGTACCCAGGCACTTCAGTGAAAAGAGTTGGTTCTGTAATACAAACAGTAAAATAGCCATGGGCTTTGGATTTAAGAAAATGAAGCCTGAGCTCAGCACTCTCAAGTTTCTTCACACCTAAAATGAGAATGATTTGACTATTTACTAAATTATTTGAAACTATATATGCAAAACAAAGGCATTGTGTTTCCCACACATTTCAAATGTTTTGAGGGACCTGCACTCACTTTTAAAAAGTGGTTTATTGGGCCCTCCCTGGTGGCACAGCCGGTTAAAGCACAGCACTAAGAAGCTAAAGCCATTTCAGCATGAGTTCAATCCCCGCCTGCCCCGGTGGTGACCCACATGGTGTGGCAGACCTCTCCTGACCCGCCCGCTGCTCCCCTCAGCAGTGTATTTCATCTATCAGCCTGTTCAGCTCCCCACTCTGTCTCTGGTGAATCATTTCATCACCCCTGCACCTCTGGGCTGTACCCCAGTTCTGTATTTATAAATAAATAAAATCTCTAAAAAAAAAGGTGATTTATTTATTTATGCATACAAAAGCTGGGGTGTAGGCTAGATGAGGGGTCAGGAAGGAGGCTTGAGAAGATTCACCAGAGACTGAGTGGGGAACGGCAGAACTACTGAAATACACCGCTGTGGAGAACAGCCGGAGAGACAGGAGGGGTCTGCTGAGCCATGTGGGCCAGCTCCCTGGCTGGGGATCGAATTCATGCTGCAGTGGCCACTGATAGCTTCATAGAGCTGAGACTTAACCCCTTGAGCCACCAGGGAAGACTTGTACCCACCTTTTTTAAAAAGCATGTTTATTAACAGCCTTATTGAGATGTAATGGATACATAATAAATAATGTGTATTTAAACTTGATGAATTATTACTTTATACACACATGAAACAATCACTAAAATCAAAATAATGATCTGTACCAAGGCATCCTCAGTCACTTCTCAGCCTTTTGGCTAAGGTCAAGTGCAAAGTTATCCTCCTGCCCAGTAATGAGCTCTCCTGCTCATCCCCATCTTCAGGTAACAACTGATTTGCTTTTTGTCACTGTAGAAGAGCTTTTGTTTTCTAGAATTTCACAGATGTGCAATTGTATACTTTGTGTTAATTTTCATATTTTCATCCAGTTTCTTCTGCTCAGCATAATCATATGGAATACATTTATGTGGTAAATATTGATACTTTATTCTTGTTACTGAGCATTATTTTGTTGCATTGGTATACTATAATTGCTTTACATTTCAGTTATGTTTTAATTTCCCTCCTTTCTTCTGTATTAATGGTAGAAGAGAAAAATTTTCGTATTTTCCATTTCACTATGGCTGACATCTCAATTAACATGTTAAGGAGTAATACATTTTACAAAAATTGGATATAAATGTAGATATAAGCATAATTGTGTTTATTAATCCCTGGCTTAGGTTTAGTTCTAAGTTGTTGTTCCTCCTACTTTCTTTCTTTCTTTTTTTTTTTTTTTTATATTTGAAGAGAAAATTTATGAGAAAGAGACAGGAGAGGGAAAGACATTTGCATAGGCACAAGCGGTCTGGAAGAGCTGCCCTGAAAGGACAGATTTGCAGGGGAAGAGACCTGCATGGCTGCAGGTGGGCAGTCTTAGGAGAGCGGCCTCCCCTGAGGGCGGTCAGTGCGGAGAAGTCGTGCCATGGTACAGGTCATGGGCAGGCAGGAGCTGCTGCCCTGCTGAGGAAGAGAGTGGGTGGGAAGAAGCACCTGCATAGACACAGGTGGGCAGAGGAGTGACTGCCTCCTGCTTTCTTTACCATAATTAAGTAGAGTGGAGGAAACAGCCTGAATGTCCGTCAGCTGAATGGATAAAATTGGTGTATTTCCATACAGTGGAATATTATTTGTCATTAAAAATGGAATCAAGTACTGATTCATGCTTTCCAAATGGCTGAACCTTGGAACATTGTGCTGAGAAAAGCCAGACACGGTAGGACACATGCTGTGTTGACAGTCACTAAAGTGGCTAGATTGGCAAATCCCTGAGACAGAGACTAGATTAGTGGTTGCTGGGGCGGTTATGGGGAGGAAGAAATGGGGAGTGGGAGCTAATGGGTAAAGGTTTTGTTCTGAGGATGCTGAAATGTTCTAGAATTTGATAGTGGTTGCTGAATATATAGCTCTGTGAACATTCTAAAAATAAGGAAAGTATTTAAAATAAGGAAAGTATTTAAAAGAGTGAATTTTAGGGCCTCCCTAGTTGCCAAGGGCTTAAGTCCCAGCACTGGGAAGCTATCAGCAGCCACTGCAGCATGAGGAGTTCAATCCCCCACCAGGGAGCTACCCATATGGCACAGCAGAGATCTCCTGTCTCACCCGTTGCTCCCCTCAGCAGTGTATTTCAGTCAGTTTGCCAGTCAACCCCACTCTGCCTGTCTCTGGTGAATCTTTCACAGACACACCCACACCTTTGTCCTACACTCCAGCTTCTGTGTTTATAAACAAATAAACATTTTAAAAATGAGTGAATTTTATTATAAGCTCACGCTATTTCAATAAAGCTGCTGTTTTTAAAAAGCAATCTGCAAAACTTTGGGGAAAAACATTCAAGAGCAATTAAATTTCCCTTTTTTTTTTAATTTGCAAAAGGGATCATTTAAAGCTATTTACCTCATTGATCTCCTACACCTGCCTTTCTAGGTCTTGGGCACATAGTGGAACTTTCTAGCTTTTTAGGAGCTAAAAATGTCACTTATGCTGATAAAGCATTTTTGGGAAGGTGGTTCAGTATCGTTGTTTTGGTCAACTTGAGAGGATAAAAAGAAGATAAAAAGTCCTTTGACTTTTTGTCTTTTCCTTTCTTTTTAAAAATAACATGTATTCGAATCGTCTAATCACCCTTTCCTCTAGCTTTAGTTAACTAGATACAGGATATCCTGTCAAGTAAAGCATCTTAGCTAAGTTGAATGATTTACAAACTCCTAACAGCAGTAGATAGAATAGTAAGTAGAAATCCAAGTACTCAAAATAATCCTTGGAAAGGAAAAGAAGTCAGAAGTTCAGAATTAGTACAACTCTGGCTTCTAGCAGCTGTGGAGGATGAAAATAAGGGCATACTTCCTCCTTTTCTCATTGGCTTCCTTCACCTGGTGAAACACTGCCTTGTTTAGAACGCTCTTAGCTGCTCAGCTGCTGTGAATCAGGACTGACACTGTACTATCTGGAAATGTAGCTCCTCTGATCTGCGCCCAATGAATGTGTTTCTCAGTCGCTCACGATTTATCGTTGAAAAAAAGCACTCAACAATCTTACTAGCCAAGATTTTGAGTCTTGGTGTCATTTAGTTTAAATCACAAAGAGAAAAAAAGATTATTAACCCAAGATGGAAGTGAAAAACCGTGTTCTCAACTCTGAAATCTAACCTCTGTTTTTTGGTGTAAATTAGTAAATACAGTTTTCTAAAGGTGACTAAAAATTGGCAGTGTGTGTTTGCTTTGAGTTTCCTGTTACTCCAATTCTAAGTGCACTACAGAAACTTACATAGAATTTGCATTTTACTCATATCCTGGGCTCACATGGACCCCAGGGATATTCCTTAGACTGTTAGTCTAGAAACAGTCTTTTCATTTATGTATTAAACCTCTACAATGCAAAATATACCTGAAAGAGGGTTAAATGGCTTCTCTAATAACAAAATGAACCCATTTTGTTATAAGCAGGGGCATGATTTTAGATTCTGTGTGTGTGTGTGCACGAAAGTACACGTGTAAACATGCTATTCATCAAAAGAATAGATGTATATCCATACACATTAGGGGCAAATTTTAAAAACACACACATCATTCCCTCTCTTCCCTTCCTGGCCACTCCCCCTGCCCAGAGTTACTGAGAAAGAACAGCTTGAAAGCCCTCTATTGGCCTCTCCCTGGGCCCTTTTCTTCTTTAGCCTCCTTCCTAGAAAGCTGTAGCCTGGACTTCGTATGTGTCATTACTGTTTTTCTTTATATTGTTTAGTGTTTCCTATCCTTGAAATGCAATCTTTTACACTGGCTTGTTTTTTTAACAACTTTTAAGTTGATTTATCCAGGTGGATGTGTACAGTTCACTCATTTTACCACTGTATTTTATACTAATCATAGTATGTTAATTCCTATATGAGTTTTGTTTTTTCTCTGCATGAAATAGACTTTGGAGTTAAGATGCTAGGTAACAGACTATGCAATGTTCAGTTTTACTTGGTAAAACCAAATTGTTTTGAAGTCTTTCCACCAATTTACTCTCCATCGGCAGCAGAAAAGTGTTCTTGTTGCTCTACTTATCAGTACTTAGTATTCTCCAAATTTTCATTTTTACTGGTTTTGTTGCAGATATAGTCTGAAGTCCCTTTTTTCAATGCCACTCATATACTTTAGTTTTAATTTATTATTATATTTTAAGTTTTTTACATCATTCTTCATTTTGTGCATTTTCCATCTCAGTTGTAATCCTCATGGTGAAATTCCATTTTTTTTAAGAGTAAATAATTGGCACTTTTTCATTTTTAATTATCTTGATGAAAGATATATGGAAATAAATCGGGTTTTGTTTATTGTATTTGATAAAGTTAAGTGAACCATTGCTCTAGATTCTGCTCCTAGATGTATGTTTTCAAGTAATATCCAGCTTAGAGTCTTGTTTCTTTTCTATATTTTCAAGAAATAGGTCTAATATGCAAAGTTTTAACAAACAGAATGATTCAGAGGTTTGTGGAAAAGTTTATTTTACCATTCTTATCCCCTTCACACCCCCCTCCAAGTATCCAGTGTTACTGTTCTGACATATCATTTTATGTTTTTTTCATACTCATAAATATGTAACAAGTATAGAGACTTTTGAGATCAACATTTTATTACATCAGAAACAGTTGCGTATCAGCAATGTCATACAGTTCAACAATTTTATTCATTTGTACATACAGAACTGGGGTACAGGCCAGAGGCTCAGGGGTGGTGAGAGGCTTCACCAGAGACAGAGTGGGGAACAGACCAGGCAGATCGACGAAGTACACTGCTGAGGGGAACAGCAGGCTGGTCAGGAGAGGTCTGCCACACCATGTGGTCACCTCCGGGGCAGGCGGGAATGGAACTCATGGGGAAGTAGCTTTAGCTTCTCAGTGCAGTGCTTTCACCCACTGTGCCACCAGGGAGGGCCACCCATGCATTATTTTGAGGATTTTTCAAATATAAGCATTGCCATGCAATTATGTCTCATGACAGATGTCACATCCCTCCCTCCCCCCTTGTAGGTGTGGATCTGACTCCCACGTGCTAATGATTATGTATACCTCTACCTGAGGTATATTTTATATTTGGGGTGAGATATGAACATGTATAAGACTGGCTATAATTAATGTTCTTATAAATATAGTCAATCTGATGATATAATTTACTTTTAAGATTCCCTTTTATCTGCTGATATGAAATGTCTCCTTAGTCGTACAGTATTTTATGTAAACTTGTATCAATTACTGTACCTTATATTTTCCGGATCTATTTTCTGTTCTTGTGTGTGTGTCCAATATGATACCATTCTGATTATAATAGTTTTATTTTAGGTTTTAATACTTAGAAGAGCAACTGAGTCTCATTTCCTTCTTTTTCAGTATTTGTTGGTATTGTTGGGCATTTTTTAAAAAAGATTTATTTATTTGTGCATACTGAACTGCGGTACAGGCCAGAAGTGCAGGGGCGGTGAGAGGATTTACCAGAGACAGAGCGGGGAGCAGAACAGGCAGATGGACGAAGTATACTGCTGCGGGGAGTAGCGGGCGGGTCAGGAGAGGTCTGCAGCGCCATGTGGATCACCTCAGGGGCAGGCTGGGTTCAAACTCAAGCCAACGTGGCTTTAGCTTCTTAGTGCTGTGTTTTAACCTGCTGCGCCACCAGGAAGGGCCCTTATTGGGCATTTTGTCCATGAAACATTAAGTTCATTTTGTTACAATTTAAAAACGGAGAAACAGCCATTGGAAAACTCTGATTAAAACTATTGAAATCATGTTAATTTGGAAAAGTTCATTTTTTTTTTCAGTTTTTTCATCCAAGAAAGATGATTCTCTATTCAAGTCTTATTTTATGTCCGTTAAAAATATTTTATAGTGGTTTTCAGATAGATACTGAGTTTTCTTTTAAAAACGATTTGTAGGGGGCCTCTCTGGTGGCCTAGGGGTTAAGTCTCAATACTATCAGTGCTATTACCTCTTCTGCCTGAGTTCAATCCCTGGCACAGAAGACCTGATGCTCTCCTTAGCAGTGTATTTCAGTGGGTCCACCTGTTCTGTTACCCACCTGTCTCTGGTGAAGCCCCTTGACCCCAAACCTCTGGTTTACACCAGATTATTCAACACAAAAATTTATACACACACACACATATATTTCTAGGTATATGATTTTGTTTCTTTTAGAATTGGCATTTTTGTTAAATAGCTGGATGTCAGACAAATATAAAAACAAATAGCTTTCCTTCTGTTAATGCTAAAACTTTTCTAACATTGATATGCAAAGGAGTCCCAAGTTCGAATCCCCAGGCATGGATGTGATAAGGTGGACTTCAAGAATATTAAAGATGAATTCTGTGCTACTTCACCTCATTCCAACTTTGTAACAGTGGGTTACAACTTTATAGATTATGCAGTTCTCAGCTGTGTGTAGCTAGGCGTGCCACTTCCTTTTTAGTTAAAGACGTTGTCAAATCTGAGTTTTTAACAGAGGAAATGATTATATTTATATTTAAATTTTTGAAGGATTTTTTTCTATTGAAAAAAGGCCTATTTGAAGATAAAATTTCATGATCATAGGTACATAAGGATAACATTTATTGGAAGAATTTCATCATCAGTTTATAAAATAAAAGATCTATAGTACTTCTGTATCTATTTTTAAATTCTAAACTTACCCATACAAATTATTTTACCCCTTGGAAACTGGGATAACCTAAGTCACAGTCTTCTTTATATTAAAACCATGAAAATGTTTTGTAGTTCAACAACATAACTTCAATATCCAAGAAACAAGTCAAAGAGAATTTTCAAAATAACTCATTAAATATTACAAATCTAAAGATTAAAATTATCAAACTGAAGAGAAAAGAACAATAAACTTTGAAATTGTCTGATATAGATCAACTAATAAGTCTCACTCAGAATTCAAAATATACTTAGATATACTCTCAATGGTAAAAAAGAAGATATAAAGCCATGAAACAAAGTCAGTGTGACAAGGATGTTGTAGAAGTAGTGAAGAGTTTACATTAAGAATTGCTAAATAGTTAAGGAAATATGCTATTGATTACAGAATTAAATCTAATGTTAGATGGCTTGAGTAAGCATACATAAGTAATTGTGGACCCAAATGCCTCATTTCTAGATTGTTTTAACTTAAAAAAAAAAATAGAATTAGTACTTGAGCCAACAGAAGAAACAAACTTCTCTAAATCACCAACTTAAATTCCAAAGTATTTCTGGAACTGATTCAAAAATTAAGATCCCAAGAGCTATTAAGACATTACTTATACCATTTCCAAACTTCAGTGAGAAAAAGAATCTTAAAACATCTGGAACAAAAAGCCAGTAACATCCAAAATACTGATTTCACATGTAGCCACAACTGAGACCAGGAACTCTCCAAGGAAATGAAATGACATCTGCACTTTTCCTCTGGAAGAAAATGATCCAGGCAAGATGTCATTAATTTGGGAAAGCTAAGGAGAGATTTTCACATATCACGCAGCTCTAAATAGTCACTGACTTTACATTTTGAGTACAAAATGGGAGATTCTTCATATTCTAGATTCTCAAGATGGGAGACTAAAAACTCTGAGGAATAATAGTGCCTCACAGCACAGTGCTTGCAGGATGAATTGTCCTCTTGAGCTTACAAGGAAGACAGGAAGGGAACTAATATTTAGGGAGTATCTACTCTGCATCAAGTCTTTACAACATATGATTTCATTTAATCTTCAAAAACTTTGGTGGTATGAACCCCTTTTTTCACATGAGAAAGCAGTCTCGGAGGGGCTAATTAATTTGCTTTGTTAACGTAGTAGTCAGAGCTTGAATACATGTGTTTGTGACACCCCCCCCCCCAAGAAAAGTAAAAAGTAGAAGTTGCAGAGTTACAATTTGAATAAGAATACTGAAACCAATATTTTGGATGTTATTTGACCTTCCTTTCCAGATATTTAAGATTTCTTCTGCACTGAAATTTGAAGTTCAGAAATTAAGAAATGGGTAAAATGGGGGAGGATGGAAGCTAATAGCTCAAATGTTATTTTTTTACAGAAGTCTAAGGATTTTGTCTTTTATTATGGTTATAACTAGAAATAAGCAGAAAAGTTAATTTGATTTTGCATATGTATATGTGTCAGTGTACAGATTTGGCTTATGTGGAAATAGTCTTACTCAATGCTTCTTCCAGATATACTTTAAAGAAATGAGGAGGAAGTATATATGCATTATTTAGTTAATATTAATGAATTAGAGGAAATAAAGAATAATAATGACCCAAATATAGCAATCATAACAGATATAACTTATGCCACATAAAACAGATGCACTTAGACCAACAGGTCATCTGTAAAAACACAAAATAGGATTATAATGCATTAAACAAGTTGTAAGGAAACCAAAAAGTATATTATCTGAAAAATAATATCACAACACATGGGTCAAAGACAAACTGTTAGAAACAAAAGGAAACACAAGCGTGGCAATAGTAGTTTCTCCTTTGGGGGGCTGTCTCCCGAGAGTGAAGGTTGGTTCATCATTGGGTACATCTCAAAACCAGAGGAGAACTTTGGCCGAAGAAATTTAGGAATACTTGTACACCTCCTGGTATACTAATAATGGGTAGAGTTGGCTAGTTGGGTTTTACCTGTACTACAATGTTAATAGGCTGAAAATCATTCATTCACTTACTTAGAAAATGTGTAAGCTTCCTTGGCCTCATCATCCTGGAGAGAAAAGATGTTTCCTAAGATCAGGCATTGGTCAAACTGGTCCTTTAGCCAACAAGAATGGGAGTAGATATGGGAAGCAGAGTTGCCACATTGCACAATGTTGCACAACTCCAGGGAGAGTAAGTCTGTGATGTCTCATTAAGAGGAGTCAGTGGAATAGATTTTGCAAATGGAGCCAGGTTTCCAGTTGAATCCACTAGAGTAGTAACTTTAAGAAATAGAGATAAATTGAGAAATTCAACTGATGTACAATTTATCAGGTGGATGTGTGTGTGGTCTAGTTTGCTCTTTAGAGACATGAATCCCTCTGTAACAATGCCTGTATTTTCCTGAGAAGATTATTATTAGTGGGGTGCCTTCTTACCCTGTCTGGGAAGGCAGGAAACCTATTGACAGAAAGGCTAGGTGGAAATGAATGTGGTCAAATAATACAATGTCATTGGTCCATCTTTGAGGTTAGGGTTCTGTAAGGTTGTAATGATACAGGATGTGTTGAAAGGATGTTTTAAAGGAAGATGGCAGAAAATGTCCACATAATAGTAACTCTTTTAGGTCGTGCCTTGAAATGAGGTTTTTGGGAGGCAGGACAAAATGGAAGGGGCTCCTTCAGCTGAGGGGCCCTCTGACCTGTTTGACTTTCCTTACTCTCTGGGAATTGCTTTCCATTTATTTTATTTTATTTTCCATCTATGGCTTGGGACTCACAAGCCAATTGTTGCTGTCCTGCGGTTACATATGTCAGAGACCACAGATTATAATTTACAGATCTCAAATTTTGATATATTTGGAAAGGCATTATTCCAACCATTTCCACAAGCTGATTTTGAAGATAATATTGTTTATAAATGAAGATGAGATATTTAAATTATCCAGAGAATTTTTTTTTCTTAGTTATTATTTTGAGTTGAATTCATGAACAATTTTAGGGGAGAATATCCCTTGCATTAAGGTTTTTGCTGGATCAACATAGACATGCTTTGGAGTTGGTATAGGAAGGAATACCCTAGACCTGACTGGGAGAAAAAGTCCCTCATTACTTTTTCCTTGCTTCCTCATCTCCATGTAATGAAAGTGAAAACAATAAAAATGTAACATGAAACATAGCGAAGATCACTCATTACAAAAGAGAAAACTGTCAGAATAACAGCTGCCACAAAAACCCAGTGGAACAAGCAAAATAACCACAAAGAACAGGGAAGGTTCTTTGTCTGAATTAAAAATAACCAAAAAGTGGTAGGATGTGTGTTGAATACAAACTCATGTCATTGTAGAGCCTTCCTGTTTTTAACTTTGTGGACTCTGAGATGAGGGGTGTCTCTGCCATCAGGGAAAGGCTTGCCAGATAGCTGACACCCCTTCCTTCTCTGACCATCCACTACAGCACCTGATCACTGTCGCCTCTACCTTCAAGATACCTGCCACATCATCACGAGGATTCAGAGCAATAAGTAAGAAAGCCCTTAAGGTTCTGATGTATTTCCTCTTCATTAGTAGTGAGAAAAAGGGAGCAAAGGGGAAGGAAAGATAACTGAGATATAACCAGCCCTTCTCTGAGCCACTGACTGAACCAGTCTATCCTTAGAGCAGACCTTAGTTGGGATGGAGGCAAAAGAGGTAACAATAAGGCAGGAGTATGATCTTTGTCAACATGGAGGGTGGAGAGAAGAAAAGAAACAACTTGGGCTTCTGGAGGTTTCCTTTTCTGAAGTTGTGGTAAAATACATACCACATAACATTTGGCATCTTAACCATGTTTCAGTGTGTGGTTCAGCACTGTTATACTCGTTCTCATCGTCACCACCATCCATCTCCACAATATTATCTTGCCAACCTGAAAATTTGTACCCATGAAGCAACACCCCACTCATCCTTGCCCACAGCCCCTGACAACTGCTGGTCTACTTTCTGTCTTTATGAACTTGACCCCCGTAGGTAATTCACGTATTTACATAAACTTGTTGTCTTTTTTGTGACTAGCTTATTTCATGTAGATGTCTTCAAGTTTCCCCCATGCAGTATATGTTGAAATTTCCTTTCTTTCCAAAGCTGAAAAATATTTCATTATATGTCTATACTCTATTTGGTGTATATAGTGGTCTGTCGGCAGCCACTTGATTGCTTCTTCCTTAGCTGTTTTGAATGATGCTGCTGTGACTTTGGATGTACCAACATCTCTTCAAGGTCATGCTTTCAATTCTTTGGGGTCTATCCCCAAAAATGAAGTGGATGGATTCTCTGGCAGTTCTATTTTTGTATTTCAAGGAGACACCATACTGTTTTCACAGAAGATGCACAATTGTCCACACCACCAACATTGTACATAACATGTTTCCATTTCTCCACATTCTCACCAACACTTGTTAATCACTTGTTAATTCAGTTTTTTTTTTTAAGTAACTGTCATTCTAATGGGTGTGAGGTGATTGCTTATTGTGGTTTCAATTTGTATCATTTCTTTGTTTAGTGACTTTTCAAGTTTCATCTTTAGATAAAGGTTTATTTGACTCTTTTCCTTCTTTTAATTGGGTTGCTTTTTTTTTAATAAGAGTTTTTTATATTTTCTGAATATCAACTTATCTGATTTGCAAATATTTTCTCCCAAACCATGGGCTCATTTTTAACTCTGTGGGCTATGTCCTTTCATACACAGGCATTTTTATTTTGATGTAATGAAGCAGTTTTTTTCTTATATTGCCTATGATTTTTTTCCTCAGATACATATAAAGTTATAAAAATATATTCTCTACTTGAACATATGGATATTTTCAATAAGAATTAAGAAATCAGTAATTATGTCATTATTTGTCATATTTTAGGACTGTGGTACACCTCATCCCAAAGTAGTTGTAATAAAATTACTATATATGGGCCCTCCCTGGTGGCGCAGCGGGTTAAAGCACAGCACTGAGAATCTAAAGCCACTTCCGCATGAGTTCGATTCCCGCCTGCCCTGGAGGTGACCACATGGTGTGGCAGACCTCTCCTGGCCCGCCCGCTGCTCCCCTCAGCAGTGTACTTCATCCATCTGCCTGTTCTGTCCCCCACTCCGTCTCTGGTGAAGCCTCTCGCCGCCCCTGTGCCTCTGACCTGTACCCCAGTTCTGTATGTACAAATAAAATAAATCTTTAAAAAAAAAAAAATTACTATATATGAAAGAATTAGATCATTGACAAGCAGTACAAAGAGAGAGATATATCACTTTCAGAATGCTTTGATTCTTTCTTCTCTGGAATTAAAAAAAAAAAACCTGTTAATTGGATAGAGAAAAGTGGTAGACAGCCTTTGAAGCTGAAAAGGACAGGGACATAACACTTGGAAAACCTGCCCACTATAGGTGATTTGTGTGTGCTATTTTATTAATTTCTAACAGCAGACTTGTGAGGAAAGCTTCACATCAACCTCACCCAAAGCTACAGTCACTGAGCCACAGAGCTGGATGGAAACCCAAAGCCTGTTTTTTCTATTCTACCAATAATGGACTAATAGTTAACAGTGCTAACAATTTTGGTTGAAATAGGTATAGGACACGTCATGGAATAAAAACCAAATGATTCTAGAATGAATTGGTAAGGATTAACTTTCAAGCTATCAAAATATATTCTGCCAAACAATTCAAAATACTGTGATACAGAATTAAAAGTGGAAATATCCAGTACTGTAGCATGATAAAGATCTCAAGAATTAGCCTTCCTATACTTAGGATTTAATATGTGATCTTTTATGCTTAAGTGAGTGTCTGGAAATAGAGATTACTAAATGTCTGCATTTAGCAAAAGTAATAAAATGGGGGGCCCACTCAGCACTCAGACCAGTACATGCTTTGTTTGACTATACTCTGTGTGGGGGGTATGTGTGTGTGTGTGTGTGTGTGTGTGTACATACATGCCTGCACATGCCTGGATTTAAATTCTCCTGTGTGGGATACCCAGACTAGTTTGTCAGGGAAACTACCATTCCTTATAATCCTCATCTTGTCAGTTCTTCATTTCTGTACTTGCCCGACCCATGTGCCATTTAAACTTATGACCTCTGATTTGTAGTCATTCGAGGTGAGTGATTTCTGTAAAATCGAACATGCATCCGAATCACTTCAAGGTCTTGTTAAAAATGCAGCTTACCGAGCGGGCCCTCAGAGTTTCTGATTCAGTAGGTCTGGAATGAAGTCTCAAATTTATATTTCTCACAAATGAAGTATAGTCCCTGGATTTGAGGTAAATACATAAATTTAGAGTGAGCATTTAGAAACTTATGTTTTTAAAAGGAATTTCAAGATTGCAGAGTAATTTGGATTCTATTGAATCTAATAATTTTTAAGGGCATACATTTCCTATGCTTTTTCAACTTGCATATTTTTATTGAATTTCATACAAATATTGATCCACAGGGATTGGAAATCATTTTTATAGGAAGAATAAAAATGTGTCTTCAACCACAGATAAACATAGCTCTTACCAGCAGGCGTTCCCTTGCTAGATTCATGTGGTCTGAGGAAGGCCACATCCTGGAAACGTGATCCTGTAGAAGAACCAGAGTTGATTTAAGTCAACACAGACATGCTGTCGGGCTCCTCAAAGAACTGGAATGTAAAGCCACATGCCGATGACAATTTATTAATTCACAGTGAAAAAAGAAACTGCCAACTGTAGTGGATACTCATGTTGGCCTGAATCATTTCACTGCCTGGGAGACCAACTTCTAATCTAGAGGTTACTCAGTGAGTAGGAAAATGGGGAAAAAAGGAGAGTTGGTTTGGTTCGAAGGTTTGTGTTAGTGACATCAAGGTGGTCACTTACTGAAGACATAGAAGAGACACCATGCTGAATGGACACCACATCTGCCTGGTCAGTGCTTAGATAGATGGACATTTGCTTCATGATTTTTGTCTTCTATTGCTGATCCAACAGTTACCCCTTCCTAACTGACAGATGGTGAAATGAATCAGTCAAGTTACTGCTATCAAACCAGTCAGCACTGCCTGGAAGTCATTTCTGTCTCTTTGATGAGGACTGTGTACATCTCTACCACAATCCATGACTGTCAAAGTCAATTTGACTTCAAAGTCAATTTGACTTAAGAACATAGCCTTCATGCAAATACATGTCAAATATTTAATTAACTCATTAAAGTAATCAGCAAATGAAAAATTTGAGATAAAAGGAAAATATGGTTCCCCTTTCCCTGCTATGGCGCTATGTGTGGCTGACTGTTGCTGTGTCTTCTCAACATGGCATTCAGCATCAAGGGATTCCTGATCAAGAAACAAAAGCAGAATTGTCTCATGTCCCCACTGGATTCTGAAGAAAGCCAGTAATGTAATTAGTGTGTTAATTGTAAGACAAGGCACTGGGGAGGCAGCTGGGTCTATACAGCATCGTATTTATGCACCATATTTAGCTTCATTGGCATCTTTCCACATCAGGCTGAAAACATCACTAATATCTGGATATTGGGGCAAGTTTTATTGGAAATAGTTTTTCTCTTTATATGCTTCTGCACTGACAGGTTGACACAATAACAGAGATGTGTGAATATTGTTTAAAATAAGAACAAAAAGGAAAGAGTAAATGAAGAATGCTAGAAGGATCCATAGTTGATGAAAGTATACATAGTCCAGGTTACATAGAAAAATGATTAATATCCTAATTCCTATAGGGCAGTAAAGATAATCCCAGGGGATTATTTTTCAATCAAAATGTTTGCATCTCCTCAGGAAAAAAGTTCATCTGTAGATTATTAATCTTCCACAAGGGAATTTCTAGTTTAAAGATTATGAGTCCCAATCAGTACTAAATCACAAAAAAAGAATGTCCTGTGGTGGACTATGTAAGCCTGCAGATAGTGCTCAAATATGATGCAATGAAAGAACACACAAAGAGTAATCTTTCTCCTTTTTTTCTGAGTTTTGAAAATTTTCTCAAAAAAAAGACATAATAGTTTTAGACTTCTTGTCTTACCGTATCTTCCCGAGGAGGGTAGAGATGGGTCTGAGGGAGACCAGAGAGCAAACTTTCAGACACTTAACTCGACATTTTAAAGTTCTTCCTAGCCAGAGTAACTTGGCTTTGAAGGAATCTAGATTTCTAGGTGTCTAATTGCCAGATAAAGTAGCTCATTATTCACAAGTGAATAAAATGATATGTAAATATACATATACAGGTATTTAAAAGCTCACTTCAGCTGACTCAGAGCCTTGTATTCACCGAGAACAGGAGTTCAAATTTGGAATATTTATGGATGATTCCAGTGTGTTTCCACAGTCTGCCTGCCAAGCTGATCACTTAAAATATTTAAGACTGTTTAGGATCTGTTATCTAAGCAGGTGTCAAACATGCAGGAGTTGTTTCTGAATAATCAGTTCACATAAAATACTGTGTGGTGGCTGGGTTTAGTAAATAGTTGGAACATACTAGAATATCTGTATTGGATATTGAGGTACTAAAATGCTTTCAATAGTCTAATGATATCCCCCTGCAGTGACTATGGAAGTGTGACAGGCCTGGGAGGAAAGGGGGGACAGAGGCTGGTGGCCTAGTCACCAGGGAGTGGTTATGTGCTCAGTGCTGGCTCTCTGCTCTAGGACTGCCTAGAGGTGCAGTATATATATGTAAATAAATAAATAAATAAATAAATCTATATATGTATGTGTGTATATGTATGCATATATAAACACACACATGTGATATGTGTGTATATATGTACATGTATATGTGTGTGTGTGGGTTTTTTGGTGTCTAATTGCCAGATAAATTAATTCATTATTCAATGTGAATAAAATAATATGTAAATATACCTACAGGTATTTAAATAGCTGACACAGAGCCTTGAGTTCATCCAAAACAGGAGTTCAAATTTGGAATATTGAAGGATGATTCCAGTATCAGGGTATTATTTAATAAGGTTAAAATCGAATCCCTTACCCTTGGCATGGCAGGAGGGTTTGGGAGGTTTGTATAGATTAAGGGACTTGATAAGGTTGCTATGGGAACCAGGCCCAAGAATGATCACTGTGACCATGAATGTGGAAACAGAGCCAGGACACATTCTGTGTCAGAGATCAATTCCCAAGACTAGACATCCTGACACTAGTCAGCCCAAGCTAACTCTTAGCTAAACAGGGACTTAAAAAGGGACCCCCAAATCCTGCTAGTGCAGACCCCTGCTGTCTCACCTGCTACTACTCTAGAAGTGTATCACAGTAAATCCCCTTTTTTGTCCTCCACTCTTGTTTCTGGTGAATTCTTTCATCCTTGCACCTCAGGCCTCATCCTGATCATTCTCCCCAGAACAACTTGTGTGGAGTCCACAGTGTGTCCACCTGCAACCAAGATATCAAAGATATAATGACGGTCAACATATGGTGACATGATTGATGTGATTCTTACCTGGTTTAAACAGACACTACTCTTAGCTGGGGACAGCTGTATCAATGAAGGTCACAACAGTTTATAAAAATCAACAAATGATTTGGAAAGTTCTAGAATATTTTGTTGAATCATTTTCTCCATATGTTCTGTTTTAGGATATAGTTACTTTAGCAAATAAAAGGAATGCTAAGTGTAATTTAGCTAACTATTTTTGGCTTATTACCAACTTATCACTATTTTGTCTTGCCAGTTGTTAAGTATTTTGAAGATGACTCGTTTCTAGTCCTATAAAAATTAAAATCATCCAGCTGACCCATCAAATCTGAGGAAAAATGAATTGAGAAGATACTAGCAATATAATAGGTGAGGATTTATTGTCTAGATTTAAATAAGTGCTTATTCAAAGCTAAAAAGATGACACTTGTCTCCATTAGGCAGCCAGCTGAATTTTAAAGGCAATTTGTATAAAAGTAAAGACAGGCAGAAGATAGGTTCCCTGAGGGCAACGACAGCCTTTGACATCAGCCTGTTCTCCTATAGGGACTTGATAAGACTAACAGATTCTGTGGATGAATCCATTTATGAAAAGATTCTTTATCCTTACCAGTAATTAATTAAATGCATACTAAAACCATTATGTGGTACAATTTTACACCTATAAAATAGCAACTTAAAGAAATAAAACCAATGATGGACAGCCTTTGGAAAAACGAAAATTCGTCACCACTTTGTGAAAGGACCTGGTGAACTTATTACTAGCAATCAGGGAGGCTTAGTTTCATTGCCCACTTTTGTGTATTTATCCTCAGGAAATGATGTTAAAGAAAATGAAACTTTCTTTTCTTTTTTAAAGATTATTTTATTTGTGCATACAGAACTGGGGTACAGGTCAGAGGTGCAAGGGCGGTGAGAGGATTCACCAGAGACAGAATGGGGAGCAGAACAGGCAGACTAACAAGTACACTGCTGAGGGGAGCAGTGGGCAGGTCAGGAGAGGTCTGCCATGCCTTGTGGATCACCTCCGGGGCAGGCGGGGATCGAACTCACGAGGAAGTGGCTTTAGCTTCTTAGTGCTGTGCTTTAACCTGCTGAGCCACCAGGGAGGGCCCAAATGTAAACTTTCCTTAAGAATATTGATGATTGATTTGTTGATAATGGTAAAAATTGGAAATAATCAAAGTATCTCACAGTTCAGTGGATTAGTATGATTTGAAATAATACGCATGTCTGTGACATAGAGAAATTTAGAAGAAATGACATTTCTGCAGATTCTGTTCGTAATCATGTTTAAAAACAACACATCTACCTACTGCATGATAATGTAAGGGGCAGTGGAGAGTTTTTAGATGAATAGCTATTGGAGTGTAATTTTTACAAGGCTGTTTTCTAATGAATAGAAATCGTAAGGCAAAATTTACATCCCTCACTTTGCTAATTTAGGATGTTACTGCAGATCATTACCAATACCTTCAAAATTTAACCCCAGACTTATTTTTACCAAAACTTACAGTTGTTTTCTTTCTCAATTTACACTGCTTCTCATTCTTTCAGATACAGAAAGTCAAGACAATGTTGTGTAACAGCAAGTTCCAAAGCTGGTCAAAACTTCCAGAAAGACTTCTAGGAAAGCACAGCTGATCCTTATTATTTGCAGATTCCCATAGTTGTGAAGTTGCCTCAAATCCATTGTAACCCCCAAATCAATACTCAACCTTCATGATAATAAGCAGGGAAATGAAAAATTTCAGGTGCTCAACACATATACTCCCAGCCCAGGTCAAACATCAGCAACACTCTGCCTTTCTGGTTTAGCCCTCATTATGTAAATAAGTGTTTTTTCACGGTCTATTTAGTGCCACGTTTTTCACATTAATTTGCCTTTTTTTGCTGGTGGTGATTGTAGTGTTTACAATATTCCCCAAGGAATAGTGCTGAAGTGCTGTACCTTAAATACTGATGCTGTGAATTGTCTTAAAAGGAAAATATGTGTATTAGATAAGCTTTGTTTAGACATGAGTTATATGATGTTGGCCCTGAGTTTAATGTCAGTGTATTCTCTGTGTGTGTTTGTGTGTGTGTGTGTTCAAACAGAAATATAAGTTTAACAATGTTTATATGTTGATCAATTAACCAAATATTACAGGAACCTAATCCTATGTTTCTGACATATGATTATCCAATATTTGCTTCTTCAGTGTTTGTGGCACCTTTATATAATGTAGCTATCACAAATATTGAGAATTTACTCCATGGGGCTTTTGTGGGAACATAGGCTTATGAGTTCACATCTGGTCAAATGTCCAAGATACTCAAAACTTTGCGCAAAAAAGACATCTGTTTTTAGGTTATTGTATTATATTTACTCCCCCGTGGCCATGAGAACACATACTCCCAGGCCTCTATGATTTTCATCCTTTTGTGGAATTCTTCAGTAACCTTCTTCCATTTTTTTCTCTCTATGATCAAAATGAATATTATTGGAGCAGTATAGACTTGCACAATAAATCCTGAGAAGATTCAGGAACCTTCGTAGATAAACCCATTTTTTCCTTATTTCCCTTCAAAACTAGAAACTGACAACTACTACAAATCAATGGTAAGAGAAAAAAAACCTCAGGTAGTGACAGATTGGCTGTGACCCTAATCCTCATCAGACAACATAGGCTAAAACTTGGTTCTGTTTCCTAACTCTCTCTCTCTCAGCACTCATAGTTATAAGCAGCAGTTACTAATTTGGACAAAGTTTACCACAGCAGGAATTTATCAAAAGGACATGTGATAAATACACAATCTCTGGGAGCTGGAGAATCTTTATGTGTGGAAGACAATAGGTAGTCAGAAATAAGCTACATACATACATACAGAGCTGGTTCAGAGAAAACTTTGCAGGATCAAATGCCACTGCTCTCACACTGATACCTGACACCTGGACACTGCCACTGGAACTGCTACCTGAGCTATCTCTTGAAGCCCAGACTAGCTGCTGTACCACAGCCACCTGCCATGTTACTGACTCCCTCTCTGGGTGGACAGCAGCTTATGTGTAGCTGCAAGGGAGCCCAGAAAGTGAAGTTTAGCCTGTAACTGAAAACCTGTGCAGCCTATGTTCTGTCTGTGTAGTCTATGTTTGAGTCCTCTACAGAAAGTAGTCTAAGTGGTGACTGGGGCCTCGGGAAGGATATGTGGGTGGAAAGCCTGACTGTCCTGGCCCGCCTGCTCTGAGCTCAGCAGATTGAGCCCTCGCTGGTGCACTTACTCAGCACATACCCCCTCTTACTGCACTGTTAGGAGAGAAAGAGAAATGGCACAGAGTAATAGGAAACCACTTTTAAAAAAAAGAGCAAGTTTTTTGACTCGTGTGTGTTCTTCCAAACATGCTCAAAATCTACTCTGAAAGAGAAGATTTTATCAGTATCTATTGTGAAACCTAAGTACAGTTTTCTGTGTCATGGGTTTTTTGTTGTTTTTTTTTTTTTGGCAAGTTTTTGATAAGTTTCATTTCTTATAAAAACATCATTCATCAGAAGACTTTAACATACCGACCTCTTCAAACCATTTTTTTTTTATGTCTGCTAACAGCCCAGCTAGCTGGGGGCCCACAGATTACAATGATTTGGGTATTATAGGTTTTGACAGAACTTGACAGTAATACAGCTGCATTAAAATTGCTTTGTTTGCCTTTTTTTTATGGTAAATTCCTTGTTATGAGAATGTGTGAGAGTGCCAGGATTAGGACATCAGTTGTTTTCTCTACAGCTTCTGGCCTGGTTGGCTCACTGCAGTCATGCTCTGAAATGACCCCATTGTGAAGGAACTGGAAGTCTCTGATCCAGAATACTTAGTTATCCTTATGATTCCAATCTTTAGAAATATCTGCTCTTGCTTCTCATAGTGTTGGGACTCGGTAATATTTCACCTGAAAGATCTTTGACCAGAGAACAACTTTTAACTATCT
The DNA here is from genome assembly GCF_000260355.1 of Condylura cristata. Classification (NCBI taxonomy): domain Eukaryota; kingdom Metazoa; phylum Chordata; class Mammalia; order Eulipotyphla; family Talpidae; genus Condylura; species Condylura cristata. The sequence continues at coordinate 37,294,436 of NW_004567114.1, read as the reverse complement.
GAAATTTTTACTGTGAAGCAGATCTGGTTTTCAATCTTTGGGGAGTTTTGTTATTTCTGGCTAGTGATTGCATAATTAAAAATATGGTAGGTAGGGCCCTCCCTGGTGGCAAAGCGGGTTAAAGCACAGCACTGAGAATCTAGGGCCGCTTCCTCATGAGTTCGATTCCCGCCTGCCCCGGGGGTGACCACATGGTGCAGCAGACCTCTCCTGGCCCGCC
>NW_004567114.1:37234530-37293626 GCF_000260355.1 Condylura cristata | reverse complement strand
TGTTGGCAAGAGGCCTCAGGTTCCTCATCACAGGGTTCTCTTCCTACAACATGGTTTTCCCCAGGGAGTGATCCAGGAGAGAGACCAACATGAAAATAAGAGGATTCACCAGAGACAGCAGGGAACAGAACAGGCAGATGTACTGAAATACACTACTGAAGGGAGCAGTGGGCGAGACAGGAGAGGTCTGCTGCACCGTGTGGGTCAGCTCCCTGGCTGGGATCAAATTTGTGCTGTAGTAGCTGCCAACTGCTTCACAGTGCTGAGACGTAACCCCTTGAGCCACTTGCATATTATTATTAGGAGGCCCCTAATTATGTATATTTTTTACTTACTAGTAATTATGACATTATCATACATTTTATATACCACACTGCTCTTTTTATTTAACAATATATACTATGTAAATGTAATTATATACATAAAGCATGAACTGCTTTAATCAGTGTACTGAATTTTTACATAGAGTATAATTGAATTAGAATGCAGTTACATTTCAATGGAAAAATTTATATTTCTAGAGCGTCTCTTGACCAATGATCATCAACATGATATTGCAAAAACCTTTTTTGAAAAATGACGTATAGATTTTAGTGTGTGATATAATAGAAGCTGTTCTTCTATTATATATATATATATTTAAGATTTATTTATGTATGCTTATAGAACTGGGGTACAGGCTGGAGGAGTGGTGGTTGAGAGGATTCACCGGCGACAGAGTGGGGAGCAGAACAGGCATATCGACGAAGTACACTGCGGAGGGGAGCAGCGGATGGGTCAGGAGGGGTCTACCACACCATGTGGGTCAGCTCCTTGGTGGGGGATTGAACTTGTGCTGCAGTGAAGAGCTTCATAATGTGGTGCTTTAACAGGATGCACTACCAGGGAAAGCCCGCTTCTAATATTTATTAAGAAAGCTGTTGTGGAATGCTTTTAAGTGAATTTGCATTTGATACATCAAATGTATAATGTCATCTACTTGTATTTGAAAACATAAAAGATTACGTAGTTATAGAATATATTTTACATGTAGGCAGCTGAGAACCCCTTGTAAGGACTCCCTGCCTTCATTTCTAAGCCCCACCAGAGGATAGGCATGGCAGCTCCTGGACTGCTCAGACTGGCAGCCACAGCCAAGTTTTTGGACCAAGTTGGCAACAAATTGACGGTGCCTGGGGAGAGACTGGCTCCCTCCGCCCCCCAGCCCCCTAGATATTCTGGCCATGCTTCTTTGACCTCTCATTGAATTCTCAGGTGGTGATTCACACTCAAATCTTTTCAGTTATACAAAATGTACAATACATGTACTAGCCATTTTAAAATCCATTCCCAAAACTATTTTGAAAAGAGACTTATGGCTGTATTAAAAGCCATCAAAAATAAAGATTACATGGAAACACACCAACAATAATGGCAGAAAATATTGCTACAACAGTGAGTGCTCATTTTGCTCTCTGTACTTGGCATTAAGCGTGTTAAGCCTCCATGTGAAAGGAGTCTACTTCTTCTGTCACCAGGGACTGAACTTAGTCAGGAAACAATGGACTGCTCTATCAGGGCTTCTGTCCCTTTCTTTTGGCTATGGGTGTTCTTATGTGAAATTGCATTTGAACCACTGCCTGAGTCAATAAAGCAATGGTTTGTTTGGTAAAAAAAAAAAAAAAAGATAGAAAAGGCAAATTTCTTTTTTTTTTTTTTTAAAGATTTATTTATTTGTACATACAGAACTGGGGTACAGGCCAGAGGCTCAGGGGCGGTGAGAGGCCTCACCAGAGACAGAGCGGGGAGCAGAACAGGCAGATTGACGAAGTACACTGCTGAGGGGAGCAGCGGGCGGGCCAGGAGAGGTCTGCCTCGCCATGTGGTCACCTCCGGGGCAGGCGGGATTTGAACTCATGCGGAAGTGGCTTTAGCTTCTCAGTGCAGTGCTTTAACCCGCTGCGCCACCAGGGAGGGCCGGCAAATTTCTTTTTTAAAAGCACAGAATTTTAATTTGAAGATCTGAGACCTATCAGTTCCCAGCTCCCACGTCTCTGGTGACCTCCCTTGATTTCAGCCCCCTGCTTTCACCATTAGTGACGTCCTTCTGTGGACAGAATGAACTACTCTGTACTAACTTTGGTTGCTGGTCTTCATCAGTTTGTGATTGGTACAAAGCAGGAACCAATGTGAAGATTGAGTTTGATACATAAAAATGGAATTTTAAGAGTCTCTATATGGAGACTGGGAAACAGCCTCTAAAAATGATCAATTGGTTTTCTCCTGCTGATTTACTTCCCTTACCACAATCTCCTCCAGTCCCGTCAATGTCTAAATGGCAAGAGTTCATCACGCGTGTGTGTGACATATGTATATGTGCGACACGTGTGTGCTGTATATATCGCATGCGTGTGACATGTGTGTATAAATGTGACACATATAGTCATTGTATATTGTAAATAGAGCTACAGTGGGCATAGGATTACATTCATCACTTCAAATTACTGAACTTATGTTCTTTGGATAGATAACTAGCGTGGAATTGTTTGGTTATTTGATAGATCTGTTGTTAATACTTTGAGGACTTTCATACTGTTTTCCATAGGGACTGGTGGCCCGGTCTTCTTCCCACCAATAACATAAGAGAAAGAAATACAAATTTCTCCCATATGTAAATAAAGAGAAAACAAGCAACAAAATACCCACAAAGGAACTCACAAAACTAAACCAGTGTAAACCCTAGAAATATGCTGCAGAACTGAGGAAACGTGTGGATGGGAGGGAGCACAGTGGTCTATATTCGAGGACTGTGGGTGTTTGGATGGTGGGAATTGGGTGAAGCACACATCTGGTGGGATGAGGACGTATGCCTCTAAGTCATATAGAGTGTTGTGATCCAATATTACCTAGAGAAGGGAGAAAAAGGGCCCTCCCTCGTGGCACTGGGGTTAAAGCACAGCACTATGAAGCTATCCACAGCCACTGCAGCACGAGTTTGATCCCTGGCCAGGGAGTGACCCACATGGCGCAGCAGACCTCTTCTTTCTTGCCCGCTGCTCCCCTCACTAGTGTACTTTGTCAGTCTTCCTATTCTGCTCCCCACTCTGTCTCTGGTGAATCCTCTCATTGCCCCTGCACCTCTGGCCTGTACCCCAAATTCGGTATGAATAAATAAATACAGCTTAAGAAAAAAAAATGAAAAAGTATCCAATCATTTAAAAAATGCATATATAGTTAACCAGGTCCTGTTAGTTATCTATGACAACATAACAGATTAACCCAGAGTGTCTTAAAACAGCAAACAAGTGGTATCTCAGTGTCTGTGGGTCAGAAATCAGCAGTGGCTTAGCTGGCTGGGTCTGACTCCGGCATTTAGTGAAGCCAAGGTACGTGGGCTTCAGCGTCCGAGCCATGCCTGAGCCTGGAAGATCCGGTTCCTCCTCATTCATGAGGCTGTTGGCAAGAGGCCTCAGGTTCCTCATCACAGGGTTCTCTTTCTACAACATGGTTTTCCCCAGGGAGTGATCCAGGAGAGAGACCAACATGAAAGCCACAGTCTTTGCATAATCTGATTTTAGAAGCAGCATGCCATCATTTCTGCCATGTTGTGTGGCTTGCACAAAGGTTTAAATACAGATGCAGGAGTTCTTGCAGGTTCTGTTGGAGGCTGCTTACCACTTTTTCTAGAAACCATGGTTTGGAGACCTTCATTCTTTATAAGGATGTGCCCTGTACAAGGATGTTTCTTGATCAAGAAGACACAATCATCACATTTTGGAAATGTAAGCTTGATAATTATATTAAAGTAAAACAGCTTTGTAAAACCGGTAAAACGGGCCCTCCCTGGTGGCACAGCGGGTTAAAGCACAGCTCTGGGAAGCTTAAACCACCTTCCCGCCTGCCCCCGGAGGTGACCACATGGTGCGGCAGACCTCTCCTGGCCCGCCTGCTGCTCACCTTAGCAGTGTACTTCGTCGATCTGCCTGTTCTGCTCCCCACTCTGTCTCTGGTGAAGCCTCTCACCCTCCGCATCTCTGGCCTGTATCCCAGTTCTGTATGAATAAATAAATAAATCTTAAAAAAAAAAAAAGCAAACGGTAAAACATGCATAAAAGTATATAAAAGTATATAATCTGGAAATTAAAGTTTCATTAAATTCCATATAGCCACAGTTAGTAACATCTGCTGTTGTAAAGTATGTTTATTAGAAACTGTACACTTCTGAATTCTTTTTTTTTTTCATTTAGCAATAGATGGAAATCTTAAATTCAGTGTGTAAATTTGCCCCTTTCACTAGCTGCATAATATCCTTTGAATGACAACGGTAGCAAACAGAAAACTGTACCAGTCTATGATTGGTTATCTTTTTCTCCCCCTTTTGACAACATAAGAATTGTATTTATACACATTTCTTTGCAAGTTCAGTGAGAATTCTTCACGGTAATTTTCAAAGTGAATTTCTGAGTGAGAAGGTATGTGTATTAAAAATTTACTGGGTTATAGCTGAACTGTCAGCTACCAATATTGTACTTAACCTCTTCCTAGTTCTGACAAAAGTACCCCAAGTGCCTGCCGCTTAATGTTATCATTACTGAACTTTGATACACCTTGCTGTGATTTTGAGGAAAGCACATGTTGTCTGTGGCAGAGGAACCTAAGATAAAAGGCAAAAGAAAGCCTTGCTCTAAAAGGGAGCAGCCCTCAGGGAGCAGGGAAAGGAGCCCAAGGTTGCTGCTAAGGGGTGAGCTCCTCACTTCTGCATGTGGCTCCAGAGCCCACTTGTGACTATTTCACCTCGAGTCTGAGGTGAAGTTATCTTTTAAAGTGATAACTCATGTCTTCAGGTGTCAGCCTGTGCACCAGTGAGGGCAGTGAAAGATGAGCACGTTGGTGATTTGTTGAAAATCATTTTCTCCAGTTCTTACTGGTAGCCTCTCCTCAGGCCTTCCTGAATCTCACTATTGCTTTGCCTGACTCATGGACTCAAGATCCTTTAAACAGCACATAAATTGTCTGAGAAAAGTAGTGCATTGATATCAGTTGCTAAAGAAAGTGGGGTTACTATTTCACAGTAGTTGAAGAGACCATTCATTCAACTATTTCTGGGTTCATTGACTGGATAGTAACTATTGAGAATCGACTGTATGCCAGAGCTAGCTCAGGCCCTGGGTATATAATTGCAGCCCAAAGGCATCAATAGGGAGCTGCCAGTCTAGTGGAGGAGAGGGACAATAATCAATGTGTTTACAGACTGTAATTATGTCTAAGAATGAGCAGTGTTTTCGGAGTCAGGAAAGGGGAGATCTTTGAATTTAAAGTCAGAAGGAGAGACACTGGAAACACCACTAAAGGCAGAAAACAGTAGCAAACAGCAAGCATGCAGTGTCCAGGAAGCAGAAAGAACTGGGCTGTTTGAGAAGAGGCCTGAGCCAGATCACGCAGGGCCTATATATTTTGCTGGGGGAAGCAGTTTGAACAAGAGGAATTTAGAGTATGAAAATGTCCAAAAGAGCAGTCATGGAGGGGGAGGGACAGGGAAAGAGATGGACATTGGGCGGAAGGGGGAAATGTGAGCTGGGTAAGTAGGGCTGCGTTAGCCCGTGTGGGCTCCGCCCCCTCTTGGTTCACCTGGGCTTCCTGGTCACCCGTAGGACCCCTTACAGCACATGGCATGTGCTCATGGACTTAAAAGGCTGTGCCCCACTTTTCCTCTCAGCTGCCTGGGACCATTCCAACAGAAGTCCATGCCTGGCTCTGTTAATTGAATTACAGACGAAGGGCCCTAGTGTATTCAGCAAACCTTAATCCAGCTCCACATTAGCTTACAATGTTCAACATTTTAAAAAGCCCACTGCAGTTGGCTCTGAAGCAGCATTTAATTGACAGAATGTGGGTCACCTGTCTACATGGAATTAGTTGGAAGAGCTTCCAGAACAACCTACTTTCCCTCCCTTTTGCCTTCAGTTTGAACTTCTGAAGAGTCTCATTGCCCTCGCGGCAGTTATGAGACATTATTTAACAAAGAGGTGTTCAGCTGAGAGCTGTGCACCTAGCTTCAGGATTTGTTTTGCTGTACAGTTGGGGGCTGAGAAGGGAATGTGATCAGGGCCTTGGGAACTGGGTCTGCTCCCCAAGCTGGTCAGCTTTAGCTTGATGCTGTGCAAAAAACAAAAGTATAACATGATATGGTGTTATGCTTTTATGCAATAAGTTTTATAAAAACCGTGTGTGTGTGTGTGTGTTTGGGATGGGGGAAATGAACGAATAAATGCTATTATGGGAGCAGGGAAGCAGATTCTCACCCAGCCATGTGAGAATGAAATAGTCCCTGAGCATTCTGTTGAGGTGTTCTTTTTTTATTTTTTTATTTTTTAAAGGTTTACTTATTTGTGCATACAGACTGGGGTACAGGCCAGAGGTGCAGGGGTGGTGGGAGGATTCACCAGAGACAGAGTGAGGAGCAGAACAGGCAGACTGACAAGTACACTGCTGAGGGGAGCAGCAGGAGGGTCAGGAGAGGTCTGCCGTGCCATGTGGGTCACCTCCCAGGCAGGGATCAAACTCATGCTGAAGTGGCTTTAGCTTCCTAGTGCTGTGCTTTAACCCTCTGCACCACCAGAGAGGACCCTCTTTTTTTTTTTTATTTTTTTAAGATTTATTTTATTTATATATGCATAGAAGAACTGGGGTACAGGCCAGAGATGCAGGGGGTGAGAAGATTCACCAAGACAGAGTGGAGAGCAAAACAGGCCAACCTACTAAAACACACTGCTGAAGGGAGCAGCAGATGAGACAAGAGAGGTCTGCTGTGCCATGAGTCAACTCCCTGACCAGGGATCAAACTCTTGCTATAGTAGCTGGCAATCGCCTGACAGTGCTGAAACTTTAACCCCTATACCACCAGGGAGACCCCCAGTTGGGGTGTTTTGTGTCCTGTCCAGATATGTGACTTTGGTGAGGTGAGGCCTGAGCTCAGATCCTGATACACCACTTACTTTCTGGGAAATCTTGGAGATACAGTAAACTTACTTTATTCTGATCAACCTTACTTTCAAGATGAGGAAATGGAGAGACAGAGGTCAAGTACCCAGGAAGCCTAGCTAGTAGATGCAACTGAGACTTATACTTGGGGACTGGGCCCAGAGTCCCAGTTCTCATTCATATCTTTAAATGTCAGCCAGATAAGAGTATTAACTTCCACTATTATTAGAAAAGGGAGTGACCAGGTAACAAAGGGGGAAAGAAAGCAGTAAGATTCTTAGTGCCTTGAGCAGAACTGTGAGCCTATCCACCCACCACACCTCTCACCTCTTTAATCACCTTCCTCCCTGCCCCCAACTTCCTAAAATCCATAAACTCAGATTAAATATTGAGAATGTTACACCTTCACTGAAATAGCCTAATCCCAGTTAGGCCAGGGAGAGGCTGACCTTTCCTGCTGCTGTACAGTGTGCTGGCTAGTGAAAACTCCCAGGGCTTCTACCATCATGGCTGGGCAGACCCCTCTTTTGGGTTGGGTCTTGTCCACTTTTGTTACCACTGGGCTTCTTTGCTTGATTGACCAAGTCTGATATTCTAGAGAATTATTCCCTGCAGGTTCACCAGCCTCCTTCCTCCTTCTAATATACCAGTGATTCTAACAGGAGGCCAAAGTCACCACAGCAATGCATCACATAGGACATGATGTGTCTGTGCTCCTGTTACCCAGCTTAGCTTTGTCCTGGTTCCTTTACAGGAGAGTCTAAAATAAATATTATAGGTAAAACTGCTAACATTCACTAAATCTGCCAGGGGTCCTCTCAACCTGTGATCTTGCAGTTCTGCTTTGAGGGTGCAACTGCCAAGATGGTTAGGGATGGAGTCTAATGACGTCCGCTGCCTAGTTTCAAATGTCAGTCAGAGAAAGCAGAGGTGACTGTTGTTAAAGATGGGGTTTTTTCTTTCAACTTTACTGCTTTTTTTTTTTTTAAGATTTATTTATTCATACAGAACTGGGTACAGGCCAGAGGTGCAGGAGCAGTGAGAGGATTCACCAGAGACAGAGTGAGGAGCAGAACAGGCAGATGGATGAAGTACACTGCTGAGGGGAGCAGCGGGTGGGTCAGGAGAGGTCTGCCTGCCGCGCCATGTGGACCTCCTCCGGGGCAGGCGGGGATCGAACTCATGAGGAAGGGGCTTTTGTGCTGTACTTTAACCTGCTGCGCCACCAGGGAGGGCCCTCTGTTTGTTTTTTAAATAATAAGTGAGGAAGGGAAGTAAAAGCATTTCAAATGAGGTTTATATTGTCGATACTTTTTAAAGTGACTTGAAGAATTTTTAAAATAAAGTTGCTACTGCTGGGGTGTATAATAGGCAAGCAGTCCTGGAATAGTGGTCCCTCCCCAGACCCTCCTGCAGGACCAAGGGGAGTAGCAGAGCCCTGGAAAGTTTATAGGGAGGGGCATCAGATGGAAAGTGGGTGTTCCGGATAAAGAAATGAGCATCATGACTGTAAATTCTGTGTCGAATCCAAAGTTACATGGGAGTGAAGGTTCCGCTCTTTTTTTCTGACTGTCTTTTGGCTTTATGGCTTTAATTGCATTTGTAAGTCTAATGCTAGGACTTACTCAATGCTAGGGACTCCACTGATTCCCTTGAAACAGATGCAGAAATAATAAAATTATTGCATGTAAATGTGAAATTTGTTTACATATGTGCCTCATTTTGTACATATGTAGGAAAAACAATGGAAAATGTGTGTCTGAATATAGGATTACAAGTGATTTTTATGTTTTTTTATACTTAAATTCTCTGAAATTAACAGTTTTTTTTCAAGTGACATTATAATCAAGAAAAAGTCAGCCTTGTATGAAAAATAAATATACTGACATATATGTAATTTATTTTTATATCACCACTGTTCGCCACTGTATGAAATGGAATATACTCCTTGTAGTTAGAAATTAAAGTTGAAATTTCCTCAGAGTATTTCCTACATCATAATAGGATTGAAAGAAAAAACGTTTCATGGCTTTAGTAATACTTTGGCTTTATTAATTTCAACCATCTTAATAATTTGTATAATTTTGAAGAGTTTTTCATATTGATTGATCTTAACAGTATTTTGGCTAATAGTTCTACAATTTCACCATTTCTTTAAAACTCTTAGTGGGACCATCCTTGTGGTAGCTGATTTTGATGCAGTTAATCAAGTCTGGCTGAGAATGTTTGATGTCATTGCTCAGACATTCTCTCAACTGATTATATTCAGATAAAAATCTCCCTAGTGTCTTCCTCTGTAAAGATCAATGCTCATAATTCATTCAGTTTCTTCATAAACATACTTTCACCCCATGCCCATTTAAGTCCATAAGTAACCAAGTGATTTTTTTAAATTGCATACTGAGTTTCATAAAGGAGACACAAAGTTCTTTCTGGCCAGACTTCAAATTTCCATCCTATTTGCTTTATTAAGTCAGCTTATTAGATCCTGCTATGGGTAGGAATGTCCATATGTGTACTTGATTCTGGGAGTCATGACTGCCGGGAGTATAAAATTCAAGGGGTTTTTTTTGTTTGTTTGTTTGTTTTATAGTGTCATTTTGCAGAAGATATTTAAGTTGTGATCATCTTCTGTCTCTTGAGGATGCAAGGGCTCTTTTGGCTCCGTGCATGTCTGCCACCACTCTGCCAGCCAGGACAGTGCCAGTACAGAGGGGTCATTAGGCAACATAAAATTAACTTCAGACTAAGGCCAAGTGGCAGAAGTCTGCTGTGCGGCGCTCCATGATCCCTAAAGAAATACTAGAAATGCTAACCAGAGGAACAGAGTTGCTGTTTTAATTCTCTCTTTCTGAGAATCTTCTTGAAGATTCCTGGAGGAGGGATTAGAATAAATACAAACTGTTTTGGCAAGAAGTTTGGTAAATCATTTTGAGTGGTAAGCCTCACATAACATTACCTGATAATAATGAAATGTCAGCAGTTTTATCCATTTAAAGCTTTAAAAAGACCACCTGCACTGTGCTTCAGGTGCTTATCACTAATTAGTTAATTCATTTGAAGGTGAAAATACCTAATGAAAGCAGTCTATAGGGGCGATTTTGTAGTCCTGATCTAGTGGATCCAGTCACAGAAAGAGATCTTAACTGATGAAACTTGTTGAATAGTTTCCCAAGGGCAAGTCTGGTCAATATTAAAAACCAGTTCAAACCCATATTACACTAAAATCAGTGACAGAAAGCACTCTTCAAGCAAAATCTAATCAAAGATTAATCATGCATATATTCATAGCCTTGAAAGAAACATGACGCTAATATGACTGTGATACATCAGGAGAAATGGACGAAAGACATGCGTCATCTGGTGTCATGCAGGACTGGCATGCATACTCAAGCTGGAAGGGCCCAAGGACTGTCATTTCACTACTTCTTTGTGATTTCAGAGTAATTTTTTTCTAGTTTACCCCCTCTCCCCCTCACACACACAGAAAAACACAATTTGAAGATATATATGCATCTCCATGTTTACTGCAGTGCTACTTATAATAGCCAAGAGCTGGAAACAATTGAAGTATCTACCACTTAACAGGTGGCTATGTTAAATGTGGTATAAACACATAATGGAATACTATTCAGCAACAAAAAGGAATGAAATCTTGGCTTTTGCAACAGCATAGATGGACCTAGAGGATAGTACACATAGTGAAATAAACCAGATGAGAAAGACAAACACCATATGATTTTATTTATGTGATATCAAACAACTAAATAAAACAAAAGTAAGTTTTTGGGCTCTTAGACCAATTTGTGGTTGCTAGGAGGGATGGGGAGAAGAAGTGGGTAAACTGGGACGAAGGGGACAAAAGAGGACAATGATATGGTGATGAATAGATTTGGAATTTCAGTGGTGAACTTAATATAGTCTAGATACATGTTCATTTTCAATGAGGAACACCTGAGATGTTTATGTTCCTTAAACAAAAGCTATAAAGCTTGTTTTGCCTTTATCTTGTCAGAAAGCTATGTAATGCAAAATATGGGTCTCACTGAGATACTTTGGTCATGTTTAGAGCTCAAGTGCATTAATCAGTTCAACTATCTGTTCCCTATGCTCCCTTTCATTTTCTTTGTTCTTTTCTTAGAATAAGGCATCATCCTTAAAGGAAAAAAATCTTGTAAAGACAGCAACTAACTTCTGGATTAGGATAGCATTTTTTTTTGGCTGAGAAATCTGTCATCTTGCATCTCTGCTCCTTTTTGAGGGAAAGGATACATTTGAGTGTAATGGTTATGAATGATGTAGAATGTGTTTTATTCCTGGTAAACTGTTACTGCTTCCATTAAATGAAGAGAATAAAGAGCACAAATGAATTCACAAAAGACACTTAAGCCACTCTCAGGATATGAGAGAGATTTGCAGAAGCAGCACAAAAACATTGAACTTGGGATAAATGGAAAATTAGGAGGGAAATGGGTAAATATGATGGATTAGAAGCCACCTGTCCTCTTGTGTAGCACTCTGCCAGCAGGGGATCAGCCTTACACTCGCCTCACACAAACTTCTGTCCTCAGTGACACATCTCCACCAGTTGAAGCTACTTTTTATTGCAAGAAAAAGACCTACTTCTGTGCATTAGCCCTTAAAAATTTCTCAGCAACTGAAAATTGTTATTGTTCTAAAATATCTTAGGACAAAAAGCTATTTAAAAATAATGTTAAAATTAGTTCTTTGACAGGAGCACACACTTAGCATGAAATAATCTTTTTTTTTTTTTAAGATTTATTTATTTGTACATACAGAACTGGGGTTACAGGCCAGAGGCTCAGGGGCGGTGAGAGGCTTCACCAGAGACAGAGTGGGGAACAGAACAGGCAGATCGATGAAGTACACTGCTGAGGGGAGCAGCAGGTGGGTCAGGAGAGGTCTGCCACACCATGTGGTCACCTCCAGGGCAGGCGGGAATCGAACTCATGCAGAAGCGGCTTTAGATTCTCAATGCTGTGCTTTAACCTACTGCACCACCAGGGAGGGCCGAAATAATCATTTTTGGCCACGTAAGTAAAATAAGAATTATGTACTTACAATTATGTACTTACAGTTTGTCCTCTTTTCTTAGGCAAAACACAAAGCAGAATTGGGGCTTTTTGTCTTCCCTGGAAGTATGACAGTAGGTAATAGGTGGCAGCAATATTTATTGTAATATAAAACTATCATCACTGTCTTTTTCGGAAACAGGTATTAAAAACAAAGGGTACAGTAGGACTCTAGGAGATTAAAAAGGTATCCTCAAAGATAAGTTCTTTGAGACTAGGGCATGTTCTCTGTTTATTTCATTAACCTCTGCTATACAGCATACCACATACAGTAGACACCAAATGAATAAAGAACAATTGATTCAATGAACAAGAGCATACATCATCCTATCTATATATACCTTTGTTCTTATATGAAATTTCCCTGTGTTGAATGGTAGCTGATCGTGTCTCACTATGGACTAATTTTAGATGGAAAGCTGTACTTTAGATCCTTTATTTCTGCCAGAAGAAACTAGAAATTGAGTGGGTGCTGGAACATATTCATGATTTGCCCCCTGAAGATAAATGGAGTAGTTGAGAATACTGTACCATTGGCAGAACATGGTGGGAAAATTTGTACATTGGCTTCCTACAAGGACCTCTGCTGTGCTGTTGTTTCATATTTTTTATGTCTAGGATGCCGATGTTATGACATCAGAAAGTACTAAACCTTAACCACAAAAATAATTCTGAAAGAAGAAAGGAAATTAATCAAACACACTCTCCTGGGAGAAAAGGAATTGTGTCTCCATAAATGGCCAAGAGAAGAAGCCAGGAGAAGAGTATGACCCGGGGAAAACTTGCCCCCTACAGTGTGTTGGGGGCAAATCAGGGCTGCTTGGACCATACCCAGATGAGTACAGATATCCCAGGGATACAGTGTGATAGGCAGATATGTCAGACAGAAATAGTGTCTGGGGCCCTCCTGGTGGCACAATGGGTAAGGACACAGCACTGCAAGCTAGCCACAGCCGCTTCCGTGAAAGTTCAATCCCTGCCCCGGAGGTGACCCACATGGCGCAGCAGACCTCTCCTGACCCACCCACTGCTCCCCTCAGCAGTGTACTTCTTTGATCTGCCTGTTCTGCTCCTTACTCTGTCTCTGGTGAAGCCTGCATCTCTGGCTTGTACCCCATTTTTGTATGTAGAAATAAATCTTTTAAGAAAGAGAAAAAGAAGGAAGGAAGGGAAGAAATGGAAAGAAGGGAAGGGAAGGACGAAGGAGAGAGGGGAGGGGAAGAGAATGGAAGGGAGGGGAGGGGAGAGGAAAAGAAAGAAATAGCGTTGGTTCCAGGCCATCTCTCAGCTGTACCTCCCCTCTGCACCCCCCCATCAAATAGTATTTATTAGGATTGAGTGTAGAAGTTCTGGTTATTAGGGGCAGAAGTTCCAGTCAAATGGGTGGGATGCAGGGGACATTACCTGGGGACCCAGCAGTTCCCTAGTTCCCTGACTATAAGGCATAAGGAACAAAATCTATTTCAGAATTTACCCACTGCTACAGATCAGATTTTATATAAACTGCTAGACTTATTCAGGGCTGGCTTGGGTGCCTGGTGGACAGAGCCTGTGAAAGGAAGGGCGCAGCGAGAGAGGAGAAGGCGGTAGCTAAGAAAGACATGACCCATTCGACTTTTCCTGAACCTTTGGTGGCCCTTAGACATCCAAGCACATCTCCAGCTGAGCCTTCACCCTTTCGAGAAATAATACCTCCTTGCTGAAATTTCCTCCATCAAAGTGATGATAGTCCCCAAATGCTCAGTCCCCTGAGTCAAAATACCCAGGCACCATACTTCCCACTGAAAGCCAGATGCTGCCAGAAAGAGGGAAGGAGAAAGAGCAATTTTTTTCCACAGATGCACTTGCTGTACCACAAGAGAAAAGCACAAGAAAATTGCGTCCCATCTGTCAGACTGCGGTGACATGACTGGTTTCCTTCATACTGAAAGCTCTGGAAGCTTCCAGAGCTTTCAGTATGAAGGAAACCAGCATCCCAGCATCCTCTGGGGGATTAGAGCCAGAACCGTAGCCTAGTACATGATTTATTAGAACCATGACTTTTTTATTACTTAACATCCAACAAGTGCACATACTTTCTTCTGATTAAAGGTATTTAGGATTAATCAAGCAAGTTTTTTGTTGTCTCAAAGTAAAAAGTCAGGCTTAAAAAAACACCTCACTTCATTGAGCTATTTGACCATGGTTACTTCATCACAAAAACAAATCTGAACATTTGAATCTTTCCTTCACAATCCTCAGATATCCTGTACTATTTTCATAACAGACAAGCAAGCCCCACCTCCCTCTCCAAAAAGGGCAAGATGAAAGTTACGCAGTACTGAACTAGAAGCCATAGGGGAAAGCAGGATGCCGAAGAGAAGCAAATCTCCCAGACGTTTTTATGTGACAGCGTTAAGGACACCTTCACCTAGGTTGTGACCTAGTAAGATCTGGCCATGTCAGATCTTACTGTACTCTTCACAGAACAGCTTTTGGCTACTTCTGCTTCTTCATTGTTCCTATACAAATGTAAGATGCAACTGAGAGCATCTTTTAAAAAGTACTTTTTATCTCTTTCATTTAAAAAGAGAGCAGATTCACTTTGCAGTTTCCTCTAGACAAGAAAAGGTTAAAGTTTGAGTCCAAGTTTTTCAAATAGCTATCGATCCCAGCTTACACAAAAATATTTTCTGAAAATAAAAGATAAGTTGCTCAGAAGAGTTTACATTATATTTTCAGGCTCTCCAATAATTTATGCTTCTTAGAATAAGGAAGCAAAGAGATAACAAACACACTAACAAATATGGCGCCCAAAACAAGACAAATTTTACTTGGATGGAGCTATGGAATAGAAACTAAAGCAGATTTCCGTAAGCATAAAATTACTGACTTTAATTAGTTTTATTCATTGTGAAAAAAGTTAAAAGAGAACATGTTATTGGTTTTGGAAAAATTCTTATACATCATTATCAATGGAATAGAATTTAGAAAACTTTTTATAATTCAGTTGGAATAAAAAATTTTCTATTAATTCACAGCTTGTATATTGGCTGGATTGATGTTTAAAAATTAACAAACCTTTACTTGGGGAATGATAATGAAGTGATTACAATGCAGTAACATGTAAACAATATTATAAGTTTAAATGTTTAAATGTCAAACAAATAATTTGTTTTTAAACATTCTTAAAGTCTTCAAGAAATAGTTTCCTATAAATAATAATGAATGTGCCAAACTAATTATTTTATCTGGAATTTAAGGCAAGTATCCAGTTAAGTATCATACAGCAAACTCTGGCTATATACTTTGTGTTATCCTCAGAAGCTAAAGCAATACATTTCTCCTGATAGAGTCCATAATTTAGATGTTTTTAAATGGCCCTTCTATTTAGCTTTATGATTAAGCTTTAACGATTTAGAGAGCTTCATCTAGCAGGTTCCTCGATACTGAAAAGCAGATTTGTAAACCAACGAAGCGTTTTTTGATTGAAACTTTGTCTTTTGGCGTTTGTTGATTGAAACTTTATCTTTTTGAACATGTTCTGCCCCTGGTAATGAAATATGATCCCATCATTGGTAAAAGTAATGAGTACTAAGGAATAGTTATATATACATTAGGCAAAATGTGTAGCAGCCTAAGATCGTCTTTTAACGCTGTGTTATTGAGTCTTTAGCGTCAGTTCATTTAATAAATTTCAAGCACCTACTATATAATAGATTCTAGGTATTTATAGGCAAATAGAGCAAATATGCGCTTATCCTCATGTAGTTTGTTTTCTAACTGGGGAGATAGGGGAATATACATGTGTAGTCATACAGAGGTATTCTGAAGGGTGGGAACACGGTGCTATCAGATATAATAAGGAAGAATTACTTTCAGTAGAATTTATAAATAGAAAGGGCCAGGTGAGCATAAGGGACTTTGAACTCCTAGAATAGTGTCCCTGGAATGGTCTTAGACCCTCCCTCTCCTTCATCCTTTGGACCTTCCCTCTCCTTCATCCTTTGTAGACAGTAGTAGCTGACAAGAATGTCCCAAGCATGAATTTTGCTTACTGATTGATATTGAGCTCTCTTAACTACGATATCATAAATTTATAGTGAAAGGAGTTCTGGATCCTTAGAAAGATTGAATTCTTTGGAAGGGAGCTTGGGGGTGAAGAGGACAATACTCACACATTCCACTGAGATTAGCAAAATCTTGGTTCTGCTCCCAACCTTGCCCCAAACTACTATATGTCCCAAGACAAGTTACCTAATTACATTGAGTCTTATCCTTTCTCCTATAAAATGAGAGGATTAAGATTAGTCAATTTTTATTAATTTCTTTTAGATCCAATGTTCCCAAAAAGCTGTATGGTATGGTGATAAAAATGTACAGAATCTGGAACCAAGTTGTGAGGGTTCAAATCCCTGTCACCTCCTGACTGTGTGACCTGGGTATGTTTCTTTTTTTCTTTTCTTTTCTTTTCTTTTTTTTTAGATTTATTTATTTGTGCATACAGAACTGGGTTACAGGCCAGAGGTGCTGGGGTGGTGAGAGGCTTCACCAGAGACAGAGTGGGTTGCAGAACAGGCAGATCATTGAAGTACACTGCTGAGGAGAGCAGAGGGCGGGTCAGGAGAGGTCTGCCACGCCATGTGGATCACCTCCAGGGCCGGGATCAAACTCATGCTGAAGTGGCTTTAGCTTCTTAGTGCTGTGCTTTAACCCACTGTGCCACCAGGGAGGGCCTGGGTATGTTTCTTAATCTCCCTGCACATTCATTTCCAGAAATGTAAATTGGAGGGAAAATTAGTACATGCCACATAATGTGAGAATTCAGTGAATTAGTTTAAGTACTAGGAACAGTCGTAAGTATTTAACTAATGTTAATAATATTATTACTATCCTCTGAACAGAGGCACCTCTTTGAAGAATGGGATTCCTATAAGAAGCAGACAGCACAAGACACATGTTTCTGGAACAAGCATAGAAATAGAATAGTGTGTGGGCACTATTCAAGATTTACATCTGAACAGTTCCTATGAAATCCTCCTCTGTTTCAGGCATGTATTAAAGTAACAATATTTTGTTACTGGAAGAGGGGTCATAGCCATAAAATGCTTTATTTGATATCCGTAGCATTTCTTCTTCCTGAGGACACCAGCAAGGTAATTAAGCGCTGGGTAGGGGATGTGTACAGGATATTAAGCTAGTGCTTACTTCATAATGCTGTCACATCTGTGCCAGGACAACAAAGCAGCAGAGATGAATGCTATTACTAGAAGTGGGTTCTGTCAAGGTGATTGAGTTTTGTTCTAGCTAAGCAATACAATAAGACCTTGTAAATTAAACTTGGAAAGATATTTTCAGATCATGAAAAAAACTCATTAAAAAATTAGAAGCTTTAACTTCAGCTGACTTAAGCCTACTACAGAGTTTCTGTTTCAATGAAGCACACAGAGATTAGCGATGAGTATCATTTTCTCTTCATTTCCTAATACATGCAAGCTTCTAAAATCTTATCCTTTTTCCCTTTGTACTATTTTCCTTAGCATTTTCTCCATAAGAGGCACCACTTTGATTCAGTTATATTATTAAATGTTTAATTAATAAAGAATAAATTAGTGAGGCTCTACTATAGTTCACTCTATCTCTTTCTCTGTGTGTGTGTTTAATCATATTCCAGTCAAGTCAAGTTGTAGAGCTCAAGCCCTTCCTACATACTACTCAACATTGGGGATGTCAGAAATAGATTATAAGATTATGCTTCTTCAATAGAGACATATGAGAATAATATGATGAGAAGAAAATTGCTTGTGAATCTGGTAAAATATAAAAAGTAGCTTTTTGAGGTAAAAAAGAAAAGGAGAAGGAAAAGACAAGAAATAATCCTAGTTAGAGAAAACCTGGTTCCCTGGAGTTTTTCTGGAGGTCTGGATGTGCGGATCTCTCATAATGTGCCTTGCTTGGAGTGATGTACTGGGGGAGGAGATCCCAGAAGACCAGCTGACTCCTCTTAGTCCCTACAGCCACACCCTGACTCCACTGTCAGCCAGCAAACACTGGCACTTTTACCACCACTGGAGTCTTAGCCTTCCCACTGCCCCGCCTTCATCCCCAGTCTGCAGCACCCCCATCTCCTCTCTCCAGAGACTGCTCAGAAGGAGCTCAGTTTTTCCTAAAGAGTAAGAAACAAAAAGGTCTTTATGTGGAGTCTGTAAGAAGTAACCAACTCCTGCTTATAAAGGCCCCTTTCATTCTGTTTGCTGGTATGTACTTCCTGAGCAGTCCGGGTGGGAAGGCTAACAGAGAGCAGTCAGATTGTAACTGCTCATTTCCAGGGCTCTGGTGGGGGTGGCGAGAGGGGGGAGGTGCTGTGCCTGTGCCTGTGCCTGTGCCTTGGGGTGTCTTCCACAACTCCTTCCAGGAGCTTCAGCCCCCCCCCACCACCACCACCAAAGGGCCAATATCCATTTTGTTAGCAAGGCAGTTCTTTCTTTCTTTCTTTTCTGCCAAAGCTTTCCCTATGGCTTTCCAGGTGGTGGGGTGACTTTAGTTTCCACAAAGTATCCTTATTTAAAAATAAGAACAGAGCAGAGAAAATTTAGGCATTAAGTGGGAAACGATGGCACCTTAGTAAGTTTCTTTTCCTCACAGGCCAGCAGAGCCTAGTAGGTCAACCTGTCCGGTTTCCTGTTGAAACCGGCAAAATGGTGCCCTGAATGAGGCAGAGCTATCCTAGAAGAGTTCCCTCTTGGGCTTGGGTCTTAAGTTAGGATTACATAGATGTCATCAAGCTTCCAGAAAATTTGAATCAGAATTGTGGAGGTAAAGATTTGTTTTAAGTGATTTCCAAATTTCAGAAATTGTGAAATCAAACGGTTAATTTTGTTTTTCCCTGTACATACACAAGTATATATGTACACACATTTCATTTTTTTATAGGTTATATATAAGTGCATATATGTGATTTAGATTATATTTATAATTTAAACATATATACAGATATGTATATATAATAAGCTCATATAGACATATTTAACTATGTATATATTTTATCTATTTATATATGTTTATAAAACCTTCACACTATAATTACAAATTCATTAGCTTTTTCAGGTCTCTCTCTTTAAAAACATATATTGCTTGATAGGTTTGAACTGTTTGTCTTTCACATTTTAGTATGAATATCACTAGTTTTCTGTGCTGATTGACTTCACCAATCAAATCAGAAGCTGTGGATTTCCAGTGTAGGCCTTCTTCATCATTTTGTGAGTGAGGGCAATACAGTTTGTTCACTTGAGCCTCAGTTTCCCCATCTGAAAATTGGAATGATAGCACTTGTCTTTCCATCCTAAAATGGCTGTGAGTCAGTCATTCATAGTATTTGGAAACTTCTAGTAAATTATGATGTGTTCTTTAAATACCAATCATCATGGTAACTAATTTTGAGATT
This sequence comes from Condylura cristata, assembly GCF_000260355.1. Taxonomy (NCBI): domain Eukaryota; kingdom Metazoa; phylum Chordata; class Mammalia; order Eulipotyphla; family Talpidae; genus Condylura; species Condylura cristata. Next base: position 37,274,150 of record NW_004567114.1, on the reverse strand, counting down.
AGTGGTAATTATCATGCTTTTAATACATTTTAATTGAGATTAGTTAATAGGTGAAGTGGCATAGGAGGAAGTCATGTTGAAATATGATATTGAGGAAGACCAGGCTTAGATATATTACCTCAGTGTGTATTTGAAAGTATTACAAATCAGAGTCAAGAAAGAAGAGGAAAGAGATGAATAAGTGCCAAAACAAAGTTCTCATCTGAATTCAACAGAGGAGCCTGGAGGAAGAAACAACCTTCAATGGCCTAAGTTGCTGAAAAGAAAAATTTCCATTGGTGAGATTTATTTTAAATTGTTTGGTAACTCCTAACTCACACACTATGGAGTTCTGAGGATCGTATTTCTCAAAGCAAGGACATATCAAACATGTAAATAATTGAAGGTAAATACTGGTCCCATTTGGCTTACAAAATAGGCAGTGCTCTTGTCAACTTTTGCTGCCTGTTGTCTCTCCTCGGGCACCCACCAGTCTGATACTTGCCAGCAGCTGGTGAACATCTGCTGTGTATGGAGTGCTGCTGGAGCACTTCACATGGCCATCTTTGTTTATCCTCACAGCAACCCTAAGAATCAAATACTTTAATGCTCGCCTCTGACTGTTGACTAAACCAAGACTGAATATATAAATGACCTGACCAGTTAGTATATGCAGAAGATCCAACTAAAACCTGTGTGTGTGATTATAGGCCAGCAGAGATTCTGTGTCTTTCTATACTTGCTCCCAACAGACAGCATAGCCTTTATAGGTGAAGGTCATTAATATGTGCAGAAGATGGGAAGCACTCAGAATCTGCTTCTTTGACATCCCTCCCCCCCCTCAAAAAAAGGATATTCCCTTCTTTGGGGCTGGCTGCTCAAATCCTTTGATGTAAGAATTAATAATGAAATTTAAATATACTTAAGAGGTAGAACATTTGGGAATATAAACGGAAATTCTCCAAGGAAGTGAATAGTTGTGTTTTTGTTTTCTTTTTTAAGCTGAGTAAGGGCTTAGGAACAACAAAGCTCTAGGGACATTGAGAACATAGTGTCCATTAAAAAAAAAGTGAGTATTTAGTAAGCTCTCAAATTTGCTGTTGGCTCTAAATTACGCTGAGTGGTTTTGCTATCTCCCCAAACTCCTGAAATCCTTAATTTGACATCCTGCTAGCTTCTAAGCATCAGATTTCACAAAGTTGATGTAGAGAAACCATGAAGAACAAACCAAAAATAGTGGTTTTAGATTTTTTTTTTTTAAAGATTTATTTATTTGTGCATACAGAACTGGGGTGCAGGCCAGAAGTTCAGGGGCGGTGAGAGGCTTCACCAGAGACAGTGGGGAACAGAACAGGCAGATCTACAAAGTACACTTCTGAGGAGAGCAGCAGGCGGGTCAGGAGAGGTCTGCCACGCCATGTGGTCACCTCCAGGGCAGGCGGGAATCGAACTCATGCGGAAGCAGCTTTTAGATTCTCAGTGCTGTGCTTTAACCCGCTGCGCCACCAAAAAAGTCATAGAAATTATTGGCAAAAGTAGACTCATATGTAATATAAAAACAAAGAGGGTTTATATCTAACTCTAGAATCAGCTTGGGACTAATATTCTTTAGAGGGTAAGGTGCAACAGGCAGAATTGGAGGCTGAGTTGTGATGCTGTAGTACCGGTGCCAGATGCGGAAAGCCAGCTGCCACACAAAATGGCGACTCTAACATAGATGTCTGTCAGCGATTTATCATTTTTTATGACGATTTTTGTTATGCATACCAACTTATTTTTAACATCTTAAGAAGAAAAATTAACTAACATTATAGCAATCTGTATACTAATATCACCCCAAAAAATGTTTGTTTTGAAAAAATACTGAATGTAGGTGCCAGATAGTTGTGTTTGTCTATTTTCAGACTTATTTGTATAAAACGACCTTTTATGACCTGTTCAATAATAGCACAGTGTGTGGGCATCTTTTGTAAACTCTTCACCAGTCAGAAAGAGGAGGCCCTTGGAGACACATGCTGTCTGAATTGAACGGGTTGCCAGATGCACTTCAACTAGTTCCTTTTCTTCAACTGCTAATTAGCATAACAACTCACTCCTTCCTGGGCACAGGCCGCCTTCTGACTTTTTGTCTCCCCCATCAGCAAATTCTATTTGGCCAGATAATTCCCTTTGCCTACAGTCTAGCAACACAGTAAATTGTTTTGTCTGGAACTGAATGTCAATTGCTTATCTGGAGCTGGATGTCATTTTTAAATTACAATCACCACACTTCTTTTCTCTGATCCCATTTCCCAATGAAACAGAATAAAATTCTGCAGATCAGATTTTTTTTTTAAAGCCGGTCTTCATTGATGATCCAGCTGAGTTGGTTGAGTGATAATAAACATTAGACCTTCAGAGTCAGCCAGGTCTGACTTTATGTGATTGTCTCAGATGGTGATTCCACTCTTTCAGTTTGTCAGTCATATGGCTGTGGATAAAATATCAATTCATATCCAAAGCTGGAAAAATGGTTGTGGTTGTTGTTTTCTGTTCTAGCTCTTGTCACATATTTCATTTGATCTACTGGCCTTTCTTGCTGGCACACGAAGCAGTTTGCTTACCTTTAAATATATGACTTGAGCAAGTTATACTTTTATACAAGAGTTCTCCCTCGGAGCTTTGCATTTATAAATTCAATTTTTTTTTTACTTCTGTGTTTTACTAATTATTCAAGATTGAATCACAATGTCCTTTACAGAGGTGTCACGGCAAGGTTATAGGAATGTTTGTTTTATTTTGGAGGTTTACTCATGTACCAGAGTCATCTCTTTTTCTTTTATTGATATGTAATTGACATAAACATTGTGTAAGTTTATGGTTTATAATGTAATGACTATTATGACACATATATTCTGAAATGATTGCCACAAGGTTAGTTAACACCTTCATCCCCTCACATAATTATGCATGCGTGTGTCTGTGTGTGTGTGTGGTGGGGGAAGAATAGCTCGCAAATATACAATAAATACAGTATTGTTAACTGTCTTCTTGGTGAGCATTCAATCCCCAGAACTTACTCATCTTAGAACTGGAAATTTGTAGCTTTGATAGACATTTCCCTCACCTCCAGTCCCTTATGAATGCTGTTCTACTTAGAGAGAAATTCTTATTTGACGAGCAGATCACTATATTTTACTTTAGTACTATAAAATCTCATTTTTTTCTTTATCGGGGGGAAAAATGTGCTTGATTCCCCTTCTAGGTGCTTCCATTGTTCCCTGGGCTTTCTCTTCTCTCTCTCTCTCTATTTATCTTTTAAAGATTTAGTTATTTATGCATGCAAGCAATTTGCTTACCTTTAAATATATGACTTGAACAAGTTATACTTTTATACAAGAATACCCCCTCAGAGCTAGTGGAGTGGTATGGGGAGTGGTGAGGGGAGTGAGAGATTTCCTAGAAACACAGTGGGAAGCAGAACAGGTGGATCTACTGAAATACATTGCAGAAGAGAGCAGTGGGAGACAGGAGAGGTCTGCTATGCCAGGTGGGTCAGCTCCCTGGCAGCAAATCAAACTCATACCATAGTGTGATAGCACTAAGACTTTAACCCCTGCACCAACAACAGGGAGACCCTGGCTTTCTCCTCTCTTTGCAGACAAAGCACCATGTTAAAATTGCCTGTTTAACATGAGCCTCTGGTGTGTGTCTGGTTCCCTGTCCTGTTGCTAATTCCCAGCACTGCCTGGTATGTTTAGTAGACAAGCCTGAAATCTCTTGATTACACTGTGACTTGAAAGGGAAGTAGACCCAAAGGGCCTACAGGGTTTCTGTTTAATTGCCCAGTTAGATTAAATAAGGCTACCCAGATGTTTAGGAAGAACAATCTGTTATGTAAAGGAAGATTATAAGTTTTTAAAAATAAGTCTTTTGGTATTCTTTTCAAAAAAAAAAAGGGGGGGGAGGCAAACTGATTCCCTTGTGCAATTAGGATCCTAAGGTTTCGTTATAACACAAGAACATGTCATGAAATGTCAAGTCTCCTCTAACATACCTGTTAAGCATTTGCCTCTTTCTAGTCTTTGTACCATCACAGTAACTGGTCTAAACTAAGCCTTTGCCTTATATAAATTATGTGCTCTCTGTTCACACCAAACCATAACTTAGGAATTTTTAAAAATTCTTGTTCAAGGTTCTGCTCTCTCATTGTGTAAAAGTGAAACTCGAGAATAAAAAGAATTTCATAAACAAGTAGGATTACAGATTACTGAGTCCACGGTTTTGAAAACGAAAATAATCCTGTAACATCAGAGTGTTAATTGTACCTCTGTAAGGTAAATCAAGCACATTAGCTTCATCAGGAGTTACCGGTATGGCAGGCCCAAGTAAACTGGCTTAGATACAGACTGTCATTTCTTCCCCAGCTCTTTGGAATACCTGTGGTAATGGGGCCTCTGGCCATTTCCGTTTTTCCTATTCCTATCTTCCCCCTGTGGTGGGTGCAGGTCACATCTGCACCACCCAGCTAACATTTCCTGCCCGTGAGAAGATGTGGAGGGCACTGAAAATCCAGTCACTCACTAAGCAGCCTTTCGAGACACAAAGAGATAGTAAGTATTTCTGAAAGTGTTCATAAACCACAAAATTCTCTAGCAGCACCAGCACAACCATGTTCTTCAAATCAAAGTAAAAGGTAGAGCGCAGACCAGGCTTTAGTCATAAATATAAGCCTTGTATGCCTGGAGCCAGAAGTAATTGAGTGTGGGTGAGATTAATGAATATCCAAGTGCTGAAACTCTGAGTTCATATTTCTCTTTCCTCATCCGTTTTGCTTTTATTTTCCTGGAAATATTCTTAGACTTAGAGGAGACTGGATCCACTTGCCAAGGGGCTCTCTTGATCTTTCCATGTTTCGTAGAGCAGAAAACACAGGAGGATGTGAGGTTGGTTGTGCAAGAAGAGGCTGCCTGAGGTTGCTCTGATCTCAGTATGACAGATAAATGAACATTTCTACAGGCGATTCAGCACCTCTGGAAAACTATTTACTAGGATGATCGAATCTGTTTTGGTCAGTCAGAAGAAAATGTATCATCCCAATTTTAAACTCACCAGCGATGAAGGCATCTGTCTCTAGATAGTCTAGTATATGTTTCTACATAGGCTGTTAATCCTGTGAATGAAACAGCATTCATCTTCATCTCAACCTGTATTACACTGTAAATTGCCCTCAGTCAAGCAAAAATGTGCTAGCCAGCCAACACCCTCTCCTCACTCCTGTGTGAGTATTTTCTTTGGTACATTTTGCTAGCACCTGTTCAGATATGGTCAGAGCACTCTCCTTTTTTTGAAGTTGGCTTCATTAAGTACTTATTTTCCCTGCTGTGTTGCTTGATGATGGATTCAGTAGTCAGGAGCCTCACTGATCTATAGCCACCATAAACAAATTATTCTAGATGGGAGCTCTAGCCATGGACTTACATTATGAAGGAAACAGGCAAGACCTAGAAAAGAAAGAGATGTTGTTTTCTAGTAAAAGCACTAGTTCTCAGAAAAGAATTGACTTAGTCACCATCTGTTTAGGTCACCTGAACTCTTTATTGTTTCTTCATCTGAAAATACATTTCTGCTTGCCTCAGAGGTGTTTTCCCAAAACAGTGGAAAATACAAGATGTGATTTTGAAGGTAACCTTCCACCAGCATACTCAGTGTTCTGTATTGATGGCTTAACGTTGAATGGACCAAATAAGCCTCAGAAGTGTTGCTTAGAAGTTAGCATCATATCCCCTAAACTGCAAGTAAAGGCAATGTCTGCAGGCTCCAATAGAAAGCCAGTTTTAAAGCTAATTTCTTATAAGCTCTTTTTTAAAGTTCCAAAGTGCCTCAGCCATTAAGACCCAACTACACATGATAAATAAAAGCAAACTTCCTTGTGGGAATAACTCTTTTGACAAAGGCATTAAAGTTGCTTCATTATTCACTCATTCATTCATTCTACAAAGAATTATTGAAGGCAACAGCATGAGCCACTGTTCTAAACCAGTAATTCAACTGGTCAAAATAGACTACCTTTTTGCATTGGAGCCATGCATATTAATAAGCCATAAAGGCAATAAAAATAAAGATAGACTATATCAGATGACATTAAGTACCAAGAAAGAACATAAGGGAAGATAAAGGAAAAGAGAAGTACAAGGACTCCAGGAGGGTACTTTTAGACTAGAAGACCGTGGAAAGTTCTGGTAAATTGAGATCTGAACAGACACGTAATAGTACTAACAATAATAAAAGCATTCCAAACTGTCAGGTCAGGAGGTACAAAGATCCTGGGGCAGAAGGACCAGGAATTCAATGCCTTGCCATTGCAAAAACATCAAAGAGGCACTATAAAGATAGTGTTTCTATTTAATATAAAAATACTAGTGTGAGCAAGATGGGACTGGTAGAAGATGAAATCAGGAGGATTCCAATGAACCATATCATTCAACTCCTGTAAACCATAGGAAGGACTGAGCTTTTACTGTGAGTGCAGTAGGAAGCCAGTGGACAATTATGAGCAGAGGACTGACATTTTTACATATGAATTAACACTCCTTACTATATAAAGAATAAATTGTAAAGATCAAGGAATAATCACAGATCACAGGATGACACAGAAATGTTCAAGCAAGAAATAAAAGTGGGAAGGCCAGCATGGTAGTAATAAAAGGGAGGAGATAAGGTTAGAGTTTGGGTATAATCTAAAGGAAGAGTCACTGTAACTGGAGGTGAGATGTGAACATAAAAGAAGCAAGATGTCATCAAAGATTTTAATCCAAGTTAACGAATGGTCATGAGGGAGACTGAAGGGAAGAGCAGACTTGAAGGAGAAAGTTAAGAATTTAGCTTCAGTCACATCACATTTGGTATGTTTATTCATGTGGAGAGGTTGAACAGGTAGCTGGATCTAGGGGTCTAGAGTGCAGGACAAGACTGGTAGTTGGTTCTAAGTTTGAGGTATGCAAGCAAAGAGATGGTATTTCCAGCCATAGAGACATGAACTGAATGAGATCATCTGGGGACTTTAGGGGTAGAGTGTTGGGTGTAATGCTTAGAAGAAAAAAAGTGCAAACACACAGACCTGGGGGATCTATGTGATGAATAAAACCAAAAAGGAAGAGTTGGCAAGGAGTCGAAAAAATTGAAACTCTGTGCATGGTATTGTTGGTGGGAATGGGAAATGATGCTGTGGAAAATAGTATGAAGATTCTTCAAAAAATTAAAAAATAGTACTACATGATCCAGCAATCCCACTTCTAGGTATAAATCCAGAAAAATCGAAAGTAGGATCTTGAAATATTTGTATATCTATGTTCAGAACAGCATCATTCATGATCTCCAGAGTGTGAGAGCAACCCAAATGTTCAATGGATGAAAGGAAATACAAAATATGGTATATACACAGTGGAATGTTCCTTACTTTAAAAAGGAAATCCTATAACATGCAACAACACATATGAATCTTGAACACTGTATGCTAAATGAAGCCAATCACAAAAAGACCTGTATGATTTCATTTACATGCGATATCTAAAATAGTCAAATTCATAAAAACAGAAGGTAGGATGATGTGATGACCAGACATAATAAGCAGCAGAGTTTCAATTTTGTAAAATTAAAAATTTCTAAAGATTTGTTTCACAACAATGTGAAGGTAGTTAACACTGCTGAACTGTACACTTAAAGATGGTTAAGATAATAAATCTTATGTGTCTTACCACAATTGTGAATGAAAAATGATTTCAGTCAAGAAAGAGAGAAAAAGCAGTATCCCTGAAATCAAGTGAAGAAAATGTTGAGGGATGGGAGGAATATACTGTGTTAATTGATGCTGGAAGGTTATAGAATAATGGCCTACAAACATATCAGCTCCTCAGCCCTGGAATCTGTAAATGTTACTTGTAAGGATAAAGAATCACTGCAGATATGATTAGGGTAAGATTTCTCCATGTGAAATCATCATCCTAGATTGTCCTGGTGGGCCCTAAATTTAATCATCAGATAGAGGCAAGGGAAATAATACCCTGAAAGGGAGGAAACTAGGTCACCACAAAGGCAGAGATTAGAGTGATGTGACCACAAGTCAAGGACTATTGGCAACCACCTGAAACTGAACAAGGCAAGGATGAATTCTTTCCTACAGAGTCCAGAGACACATTTCCCTGCTAACAATTTGGTTTTCTTTCAATGAAGAAACTGACTTTAAAGCTTTTACTTCTAGAACTGAGAGAATATATTTTTGTTAGTTTAAGCCATCAAGTTTGTGGCAGTTTATTATAGCAGCCATAGCAAACTGAGGCAGACATCAAGCAAAATGACTGAGAAGTTACCACTGAATGGGTGAAACCAGAAGTTGAACCTACTGCTCATGTAGGCAAATGTAATTTCTGTAGAGTAGTGGTGAGGAAATTATTTAGTGTTAGTCCTAGAAAGAAATGAAGGATGAGAAATGCTAGAGACAAGCCTAGACAGCTTTTGAGTCATCTGTAAGGGAAAGCAGAAATGTGAGATTCTTGCTGGGGAGGGTATGCAGAATCAAGGGAGAGGTTTTTGTTGTTGTTGTCAAGATGGGAAGTGTCTTAAGATGCTTTTTTTTTTTTTTTAATTTTTTTTTTTTATTAAAAAGTTTATTTTTACATCATTTTTCACATTTTTTTTTCATCTCAATTGTAATCCCCACGGGTTTCCCATCACCAAATCACCCCTGTGCCACCACCATAGTCCCGTGCATTTCCCTCCCTTTCCCCCCCCCCCCGTTTTTGATCCCATTCCCCACTCCACCCCCACAGAATGTCTCTGGTCTATGGTTGTTCATTATTTTTGTTATTTTCTCGCCTGGTCCATTATACTCCTGCTATGAGTGAAACCATCCTGTATTTTTCTTTCTCTTTCTGGCTTATCTCACTCAGCATGATCTTTTCCAGCTCCATCCAAGTTGCTGCAAAAGACATGTGTTTCTCTTTTTTGGTTGCTGAGTAATATTCCATTGTATATATGTACCACATCTTTCTAATCCAGTCATCTACTTTTGGGCATCTGGGCTGCTTCCATGTTTTTCCAATTGTAAATAAAGCAGCAATAAACATGGGGGTACAAGTATCTTTTTCAATCAGTGTTTTTGTGTCTTTTGGGTAGATACCTAGGAGTGGGATTGCTGGGTCATAGGGAAGCTCCATGTTTAGCAGTTTGAGGAACCTCCAAACAGTTTTCCATAGTGGTTGTACTAGTTTGCATTTAAGATGCTTTTATGCTGATGAGATTGCACCCCTAAAGAGGAGAGGAAATTTGATGATGTGGCAGAAAGGAGAAGAAAAGGAATAGGAGACAAGTCTGATTTTGTTACAGAAGATGGGAGTCAGCAGTGAAGTGAAGGGTTTCCCCACTTGAGCTGTAACTGGTCTGAATAATTGGTTGGTACATGAACAGAGAAGGTAAAAGGTATGCTGTTGGGTATAAAAGTACATGGACAGTCAAGATGGTAGGGTTGGTCATGGGAGATTATAAGCCTTCTCTTTTGGGTCCTGCAATTTTTTTTACTGAAATTAAAAGTAAAGTCACCAACTAAGGATGAGGAAGAGGAATAGAGGAGGCACTAGAGGTTTGAAGAAAAAGAAAGTGTGAAAAGTCATTGGGAGTTGGTTAAGAAAATATGGAAGTAAAGTGAGACAACACTGAGGGCCCACTTGAAATTGACGTCTATGAATTTGTGTGGTAGGTTTAGGCAGTCCCTTAAGAATAAGCTACTTAAGAATAGACTAAATTGAATTCAAGCAAGACTGGAGATTTTATCAGCTGGTATGAATGAAGGAATAGAAAAGAGTGATTGTGAATTTAAAGGGAATGGTCACATCAAAGACCATGGCATCTAAGCCTGGTAAGGTGGTGCATGAGGACATGAGGTTTTGAGAGCCAGTGCAAAGGCAGTAGTAGGCCAAAGAGAGTACAGTCCTGAATTGTTAAACTTAACAGTAATTTGGGGTGACTTGGAAAGACCAGAAATGGGCATGATAGAATGAAAAGCTTGAAATCTTCCTTTCAACCTACTGAGTCCCCTTGGTCTTGATCTTTTCTGCATATTCATCTGTTTTCCTTGTATGTTTAATTTTGGAATTTGAGATGACACTTAATTATGTTGAGACAGTCCCAGAGCAATGAGATGCAGTCATACACAACAACAAGAATGAATGTTAGTATCTTTTGAACAACTAGTAAAAAGAACTAGAAAGGAATCAGGCATCTGCGTCAATCCTCTCATTTTACAGATGGGGGAAGCAAGGCCCAGAGAGATGGAATGACTCCCATCTGTGATCACTCAGCAAAATTGAAACTCTGGTCTCAACCTCCAGCCTCAGAATTTATCACAGTATTAGCGATCTTCTCTTCACAAATATTCCCTTAGACCTGGAGGTGCACGACTGTCAGCTCATTAAGCATTCTCATGACTCTGCTACTTCCATCTCCCTCTCTCTTTACCTTTACATTTTCATCACAAGACACAACATTTTTTTTAACCTAAAAAAAAAAAAATGCCTTGGAGATCTATGCAATTATCTGTTTCTCCTTCCACACAACATTAAGCCCATTTCATTAAAGTGCAGAGATCTACTTAGCAAATACTGTTTACTCACTAATCAAGGAATCATGGTAGTCAAATTTGCTGGCTATTTACATTCTTTGCAAAAAGTGAACAACAAAAATTACCTAAGGTGGGAAAATCAGCTCTGTTCCTCCAGCTAAATAGATCAGAATTCCACACTGTTGGGTAGTAATCACCATAGTTTGGTAAGGGGTCATCAGAAATGGTAGAATATATTTTTATTTCACTCATTCTCTCCTCCACTCTCCCTCCTAATGGAGTTTCTGTGTCAGTGACTACACATCAGTAGGGAAAGACAGCTTAGTGAGAAATCTGAAACTTACTAATGCCTCAATTTAGAGAGCAGCAAAATGTTAAGAAATACTCAAGAACAGTGAAAAGTGTACCTAGCCAGGTTTCTTAAAGCAAGTTTAAAAGGCTTGCTTCTGGAACTGGACGATAGCTCCATTTTATAAAGCAGTTCATTTAGTCACTCAGGCCCTTAAGTTCCTTCTATTTGTGCAATAAGTGTCTTGGCTCAGCAGGTTTCAAATGGTTCACATTTAGTCTCTCTTTAAGAGTTAGTGGTATAAATTTGCAGAGGGGCCACTGTCTAACTTGCTCATTGCTGGAAAAACCCCCCTTTATCCTGGCAATAGCTTCCTTTATGAAAGCCACTTTATAGGTCCCCAGGAGCCGCCAAAACTAGACCAAACTTATTCAAACATAGTGTCACTCTAAGCTCAGACATTTAGAAGTATTTTTTCAACCTTTGCCACAGGTGATTAAAATATATGAAGTCAGTAGTTTAAACAGATTCCTTCTTTGAGTAGATAGTTTTGGGAAATGACTTCTGGGTCCTGCCAGTCAAGTTCACAGCTTTTGCTTTGTCAGAACTGCTCTCAGTACCGGGGACTGTTCTCCCAAATGTTCAGTCTAGGAGAGCAGGGTAGAACTGCAAGAAAATGAGTAACTAAGGTGGTCAGATGACTCCTGAGAATAGTATCTGCAGCTGAGGTAATTTCTGCACTGTATGTACACAGTTGGCCAACCCATTCATCAATGCACTAACAAAAAGGGATTTTTTTTAACAAAAAGGGAATTTTAATGTGTATATACACCTTGATAAACTTTACTTTAAAAAAAAGGCATCTGGGCCCTCCCTGGTGACACAGTTGATTAAAGCACAGCACTAAGAAGCTAAAGCCACTTGAGCATGAGTTTGATTTCCTCCCTGCAGGTGACCCACATGGCATGGCAGACCTCTCCTGACCCGCCCGCTACTCCCCTCAGCAGTGTACTTCATCAGTTGGCCTGTTCTGCTCCCCACCCTGACTCCGATGAATCCTCTCACCGCCCCTGCACCTCTGGACTGTACCCCAGTTCTGTATGCATAAATAAATAAATCTTTTAAAAAGGGGGTATCTGTAAGAGAAACCCCCGAATGCCCTAGGCAGCATTTCAGCTAGTTCCCTTCACCCTTTAGAGATGGCAAACAAACAGCCCTCCTGTGGAGAAAGATCCCTGCTCATTCTCTTCCTTTCTAACCTGAATGACCGTGGGCAAAGAAAAAGTTACTTGTCCCTCTATGTTTAATTGTTTACATTTTCCCTCTTTTTACTCATCATCATCAAAAATGTATTGGCACAACCATTTATTTTTGATACATAGAGAAGTCGTTTTCAAAATAACATTGATTAAAAGAATAAAAAATATCTCTCTGCTACATATCAGAGACTTGTAAGAGCCTAAACGTGGTAAAAAGTTTGACACTTGAGTATTGGGTACAAATTAAAATATCTTTGTTCTCTCAAGTATCTGGGGGAAAAAGTAAATTTTATAGCTTAGATAATGAGAAAACATCCCAGAAGGTCAGCACTTATGCTGGATCCAGGAAATGATTATGTATAATAGTTAATATTATCTTCACAGCATGATATTACACACCAAAAAATACTTTCCAATATGCAGAAGGGCACTTGAAAAGTTACTCTGAAGATTAACTTGGTTGTCTATCAGTGAACTATATTTTTATTTTCTGAATCTGCTTCAGGTTTATAATAATGGCTATGTCTTTTCTTCATATATATAAAAAATTACAATGTGAATGGGGGTGGGGGGGAGTGGAATACACTCTCTGCTGTCCCTGACACTAACAAAAAGGAGAGGAGCAGGTTACCTTCAGGTCTGCTGCACCCTGGGGTTCTTTCTAATCTGAGTGCTCCAGATTGGTCAAGGGTGAGAGAGGAAGCCAGTGCTACAGGGGAAAGTTCAGCATCAGACTGTGTGTGTGTAGAACTTTGCAACTGGGAAGAGTTGTTGATGCTTTTTATATTGTGAGAAACACCCCAAATTTAATCTACTTGGTTGCTTGGAGACCTGTTTCTTTGTTGACAGCAGTCAGGAAACCAAGAGGGATGAATGTGCACCCTTCTTAAGCCATAGGAATATGGGGTATTTTCAAAACAGATGACATATAATTAGTGTGGGAAGTATACTTTGAAGGAACCTGACCCAAACAGCCTGTTAGCTACCAAGGAAAGTCGCAGTCTATCTCCAGGATCACTTGCAGGGTGGGGCTAGGGTGAGGGCTTGTGATGCTGTGTGCCTCTTACTCTCCAAAGTAACAAATATTTACTAAGGTCTTGTTCACAAGCCTGGATGCTGGGAGTGCTGTCAAAGATTTGGTTAGTTTTTTAAGGAGCACATATGGAAAACCGACTGTGAACATCACAGGCAAGGTCTTTGCTCTCGTCATTTAGTAGAGAGGGATTGATGATAAATAAACTTGACCGTTTCAAATTCTGGTAACACAGTGGAGGAAATCAAGTGATATGCTGGAGGATGATGGGAAAGGAGGCCTTAGAGAGTGTGAGCACAAGGAGGCTGGGCATTTGAACCTGGGCCGGGAGGAGAAAGCAGCACACGCAGGAGGCACCACCCAGGGACAATGCAGCACTGCAGACCGGAGAACCTGCCAGAACAGAGGCTCTTGGCTGAAACCCAGCTGGACTTCTTTAGCCAGTGAAGACAGCCAAGTCTAGAGCCATTTTAGAGATAGAATAGCAGGTTTGATAAACATTGATGGGAGGAATGACTGGACAAACTAATAAGACTTAATATCAGTCAGCATAAAATTAACAAACAACAACAACAAAAAACCTCTAGAGAAATGGTTTAAATTTTACTAGCACAGGCTCTGGGATTGGTGTTAGTTTAAGAGGGCGAAGAGGTGTCAGAGGCACCAAAAAAGGTTTTTGAGGGGAAAGAGGCTTGCCCTGGGCTATGAGATGCAAGCCAGTGAGAGGGGAGGAGGGAGGTGGCAAAACCAGGGCTGTTGTGGCCCCAGCTGCTTTGTGATAACAGAAAGCTTGCTGGTTTGCAGGTTAGAGCTGGCGGTGTGGGGCAGCCTCAAGCAGTGAGGCTTTGACAAGCTGTGGCTCTGCCCTGAGCCCTGGCTGTGCTGTGTTGAGCTGTGCTGTGTTGAGCTGTGCTGTGCTGTGCTGCAGGTGCCCTGCAGGCCTGTGTGCACAGGAGAAGCACCTAAGTGGCAGCCAGTTACTCTCAGGTGCTAGACTTGCATATTTACTTTGTGGCCAGGGAAACCTTTGCAAACATTGCCTGTAGACTTGAGACTGCGGAAAATGCCAGTGAAAGAAAAGGCCTTCCTAGAATTGCTGAGGTAGCCCACGGCACTTTCACATCCGCTCAGGGGCTGGTTTCTCGAGCAGCTTACTGAAGATACCAAGTACTGGAGCTTCTGGGTCACACATGTTTACATCTCAATAAATCAGCAGACTAGTTTTTTTTAATTATTTTTTTAATTATCATGTAATAGTTTATTTTTACATCATTTTGTGCCTTTCTCCATCTCAGTTGTACTCCCCGTGAGCTTCCCATCACCCAATCATCCCTGTGCCATCACCATAGTCCTATGCACTTCCCCCCCCATTTTTGATCCCATTCCCCACTCCACCCCCTGTAAAATGTCTCTCCTATATAGCTGTTCATTATTCTTATTATTATTTCCCCCTAGTCCTTTATGCTCCCCAGCAGGCTAATTTAAATCACAAGAGATTGTCAAATAACCACTCTCTCTTTACTAGGTTGTCAATGCCATCTCAAAATTTAAAAATTGGAATAAATATTTGCTCATCCTTTTCCCAGTCCAATCCCCCTCTGGATTATTTGTTGAGTTCTCAATAATTATTTAATTTTCACTTAATAGTATTGTTGGTCATGAACATAGTTGTCTCCCTTTGCCTTTATTAATCCTTGATTCCTTTTCCAGCTTGTCAGTATGGAAATAATGTATGTAATGTTTCTAGGTCAAAAATGCTTAGTAGTTCCTCAATAAATAATAAATGGTCTTTCTTCTGTGTTCACACCTGCCACTGCATAGCACCACAGAGTTCACAACCTGCAGTCACAAACATTAGGCACCACATGCAATCCTGCAGGTGTTAGCACCAGCTACAGCTAAGCCACTGAGGCCCAGAAAAAGCAAGTGATCTTTCATGCTTAGTGAAATAAGCCAAAAAGAAAAGTAAAAATACCGGTGGTTTCACTCATAGCAGGAGTATAAAGGACCAGGCAAGAAAACAATAATAATAATGAGCAGCCATATACCAGAGACATTTTACAGGGGTGGAGTGGGGAATGGGATCAAAAACGGTGGGGGGAGGGAAGTGCACTGGACTATGGTGATGGCACAGGGTGATTTGGTGATGGGAAGCCCATGGGGAGTACAACTGAGATGGAAAAAGGTACAAAATGATATAAAAATAAACTATTATATGATTTTTTTAAAAAGTAAATGATCTTCTCACTATAAATCCACAGCACAGAGTAGAATCTTTTTTTCATTTTTTTCCCCCTCTTCCTCCCTGTTTTATTTTACTCTTGTATCATCAAGAGTAAAATATGTCAGTTGCATGTCAGTTGCATGCCTGGGAATATTCCTAGTGATGAGAAGGCAAGCCTGAAGGGGAACCCCATGCTTACGGGGGAAGCAGGGTAGGGGAGCTCAGTCAGTGAGCTGGCCTTCTGGTTTTGTACAACTAAGAGCCCTTTGAGTAGTGGTAAGGAAGCTCAGATAGGCAATTCTCCCTGAACCCCAAGGATTATCTAACACTTGCGATCCACTGAGGATTTGGGATTGAAGTGGTGGTTTTTTGTTTTTTTTTTTTTTAAGTTAATTAACCAATAGATAATTCCCTACTAGGAGGCAGAAGGCTGCTGCCTGTCAGATGCCCCTGGCCTGCTGTTGTGGAACATTAGACATCAGTAGGTTAACAGAGCCATTTCTATGGAAACAAGCTCATTATTTCTCTTTTGTTGGAACCCTACTGGTTCATGGTCTGGGCTTCCATATATTAAAAAAAGGAGAGAACATCCAACATACCCCATACAAAATACTCATCCTTTTTTTCCTTGGAGTGAACAAAGCCCATCTCGCATATAAGAACACCAGCTCCTGGGGTGCATGCAAGCCACCCCCTTACCCAAGACTCAGAGAACTAAAAGCTTTCATGTCCTTTTTAAGTTGCAATATGGCCTTTCATTCTTGTTTCACTCTACAAAGTCCATGAAACCCATGACTTTGAGTTGACGTTTTTCTAGAACTGTGTTTTTATCAAAGTCTTTAAAAGCAGCTTGTCAATGATCCCCTTTCCAAGAGGAAAGGTGGCATTTTATGGAGCTGCTGTTTCAACCCTTTACTGGAAAGCAGAGGGCTGTCAGTTTGAAGAACTGTTCCTGGCACCCAGAGTAGGCAGGGAAGCTGGGCTGCGTCTTTCTCTCCACCTACACAGCGTAGATTTCTCGTTTGCTGATTTGAGGGGAGTCAGACACAGTCTCACCTTTCTCCCATTTTGGTAAGCGCCAACTTCCCAGCAGACTACATGGACATAGTACAAAGTGGATTTTAAGTTAATCTATTGCTCCCTGGTTCATTTCCTCCCCTATTTGCCCCTCCGTGCTTTAGTTCGCCGAAGCTTCCTATTAGTCTTCCTTCACACTAGCTTTGCCTGTAGCTACAAATGCTGTAAAAATTGCTATTACATTTGCGGAAATGGCCAAACATGTGCCATACTCCCCCGGTTAGGATCAGTCTGCGGCCTCTAAAAATGAGCTTTGAGAAGGATTGGAGGAATATCTTTCTCTGGGAAGATTGCTTCAGAAACACCCTCCTCGCTCATGCTCTGGCTTCATGGAAACTTCAGTTTCCTCCAACTAAGGATGAAGTGCTTCTTTCCGTAGAGTTGTCATGAGGATTAAATAGGATTATGCTTTAAAGCACCTGGCCCAGTTTCTGGCACATGCCACGTCCTTGGTTTATAAACTAATATTCATTTTTTAGTATGCATTGCTGGCCCTTTGGTGAAAAAAAAAAAAAAAAGTTTGGGAATGATAAAGTCAAAGTCCCAGGAGTGAGGAGCTCTAAAAGATAGAAAGGAGAGATAGGAGGAGGTGGGGGAAGCACTTAGAAGTTTCTTTGTTTTGTTAATAAATCCATCCTTCACCTAGGTCAGCATTGTGCCCTCTAATCCTCTGCTTTCTGGAGGCCCTAGGTCTCCTTGTGTCCTTGCATGTCCAAATCTGTGAGGATCAGCCTCCTCCACACCCTCTGTTCCCTCCCCCTCTCTATTGTCATTGCCCTTTTGTTCTCCATCTCTGACCTCTGCTCAAAAGTGAGCAAAGGCAAGTGAGGAAACCAGGACATTGTGACACCCCAAAGATCTTTGTGACATCTGCAATTGTTGAAACATTATTGGGAAAGAGAGGTTGCAAGGTGGATTCACCCCGATGCTCTAGGGCTTGAAAGAAATCCTTTATTGATTTCAAATGTCCCTAGTAGCTGGAGAGAAAAAAAAAAATGCATGTGTGCTGATTAGTAGAGACTGAAATGCTATTTTGGTATCTTAGGTCACAGCAGCATTCTGGTAATGGAAGGAGGTGCCTCACCAAAACTGCCAAACCCTGACAAACTGTTTTACCATGATTAGTTGACTCACACTGCAGTCACTATTCATAACTTCACTAGTGTATGGACCATGAAAGTCCTCTGCAGGAATAGATATTAACTGTGCAGTTAGTATATCAAATTGAATCACTTTGAAGATGGTGTACTTATTTTATGGTGTAGAATAAACTAGAATAGAGATTTTAAAAATGACAAAATGGTCAACTTAAGCTGGGGTTTGATAGGGTTAGTTAACAAAGACATTTGTCCAGTGGATGGATTGTAGACTTTCTGAAAAATTCTAATTGGAATTATATAAAATTAATCTGCTAATCCAAAGGCAACTAACAACTAATCACCCATGATCTGGCTAACTTACAAATAAAATAATAAATGTATCACCAAGTGAGTGGGAAGCTCTACCTCTAATTTGGTTTCTAGACCTAGAAGTTGTTTGTTTCATTGCCAATATAAGTCTAAGCTGTAAATATACAAAACAAATAAATCACACCCCCTTAGCACCTACTGCAAAATCAAAACACAGTTCTGAGAAACACAGTTGTGATTAAAATGAAAGCCTGCTGGAAGCCATGCTTTAAAAATGCCCCTAGAGTATAAAAAAGCAGAATCCTTCACGATTAACCTACACTCTCTAAGGCAAAGATCCTATGATCAAAACATTTATTTATCTTTGTGCCACAGAAATAAGGGGTTGTGTGTTTACTCCCAAGCCTAATGACAAGAAAATTTATGGTTTCTTAACCGAAAAGTTCCTCCAGAAAGAAATTAAAATGCTGGACGTATTTTTAGAAAAGGAACTCATTGAATGGTTATTATTCCATAACAGCCCTCTGTCTCATTTACTTGGGGAAAGAGAGGGTGCCTCAGATCAGTTGAGAAGAATAAAATGCCTTCTGTATTATTCTTGGGTTTGGAATTCAGGTGGGATAATTAGGACATTCTTGCAGCGTTCTACCAATGTCTCATACACAGCTCTGTAATTGTTCTAGGAGGTTTGTTGTTTGTGTCCTTTTGCTCTCTGGCAAATATAACTCAGCATAATCTCATTCCACCAGCACATTGCAAAAAAGAGACTGCTTTCTTATAAACGATCAGGCAGCAACTATCCATAAAGCATACTAATGCTGATGAGAATTATGAATACTTACCACTTATTCATCACTGGAAAGGTAATAAGGATTGTAACTCATAAGCGTAAAAGCCCAGTTAATGGAACTTTTCCTCATGGAGTACTTTCTTTGAGTAGACTTTTCATGCATGGCTTTATGGGTATTTTTTCAGTGGCCTTCCAGATTTCTCTCTGAAGGTACTATGGGACTTTGGAGCAGCACAGTTCGGTGTTACCTGGCACTCAGAAGGTGTTGGAGTTTCTGTCTCTGCTCATTAAATAATTACCCTAAGTTATTGTCATAACCCAGACCACCCACACACCTTTCCAATGGCCCCTCAGGGCCTCTCCTGGTTGAAAACCACTGCCAGCAAGTCTAGTGTGGCTTGGCGAATGGACAGTACTCCATTCTGGTAGATTATTGGAATTTTAAAGAGTTTTGGATTGTAGAATTTTGAAAGAATAAACCTACACCATAATAAGTTTGGATTCAAATTTTGAGGTGTGTTACCTCCCATATCCCATGAAGTAATGGAGTTTCTAGATGATCTGGTAGTTAACAGATGCTATTAGGCTAAGGAGAGCTTGCTGGACTAGAGTTACCCTAACATAACACAACCTTTGATCATCATCACTGCAGCTGATTCCCAGAGATGTTGTGCAATCCTAGAAGTGACCTCAGAAATCTTTTGTTTCCTCAAGGCAACTAAATGCTGACTCTGTTTTTCTCTGCTTATGATTTCTACAAGAGGTAGAGGCCACTGCTGAAGGCATCTCTAAAGTGGTCCTCATGGTTCCAGGGCCAGGTCGAGGTTGAGGGGGAGTCTATAAAGGTAAACTCCAGAGCATTACAAAGGTTGAAAGATTGAGCTTATAGGTGAGCGGGGAGCACTATATAGAAATGAATCACTATCCTTTAACTAAAAAGTTTTAACTACTTGTTTTTAAGTTATAACTACTTGTGCTATAAAAACTTTGTCTACTTGATGTTTTCAGCAGAATTGTACTTTGACTTGTAGCTATTTCAGAGTTAGTATACTCAAAACATTCCCTTCCTCTTAAAAAAAACTGATTTCTACCCAATTTTGTTATACATAAAATGAACATAAACAAAGAATAGCTGATGTATGTCTGTGCTTCCTTGTCGAAACTAAGCATTTAACCAGGACCCTGTCAAGGGTCCCTATCAAGCCTTCTTCTGGAACCCATTTTGTTGACAAGGTACAGCATGTTCCCCCACATTTCCATTGGACACCATTATTCTCAGCTCAAGTAGGGATGGAAAGCAATCCCCAGAATCAATGATGTGACTTTTCTATGTACTAATAGCAAATAATCTGAAAATAAAGTTAAGGATGCAGTTCTATTTGCAATAGCATCAAAAAAGAATAAAATGTTTAAGAGCAACTTAACCAAGGAGATGAAAGACTGGTACAATGAAAACTACAAAACATTGTGGAAGAAGTTCTAGAATATCTCAAGTAAATGGAAAGAAATCCTGTGTTCCTGATTGAAACTTTCCACATTGTTAAAATGTCTAATACCCAAAGCAATCTACAGATTCAGTGCAATCCCTATGAAAATTTCAACATTTTCACAGAGATAAAAAAGTTCACCCTACTCAACAAAAAGAAAGTAAACAACCCTATCAAAAAATGGGAAGAAGAGCTAAAAAGACACTTCTCCAAAGAGGAAATGCAGATGGCCAACAAGCATATGAAAAAATGTTCAACATCACTTGTAATAAGGGAGATGCAAATTAAAACCACAATGAGATACCACCTCACCCCAGTGAGAATGGCACATCTTCAAACAACTAGCAACAACAAATGTTGGCAAGGATGTAGAGAAAAAGGAACTCTCCTGCACTGCTGGTGGGAATGCAAACTAGTACAACCACTATGGAAAACTGTTTGGAGGTTCCTCAAACTTCTTAACATGGAGCTTCCCTACGACCCAGCAATCCCACTCCTAGGTATCTACCCAAAAGACACAAAAACACATTTAAAAAGATACCTGCACCCCCATATTTATTGCTGCTTTATTCACAATAGTAAAGACATGGAAACAGCCCAAATGCCCAAAAATGGATGACTGGATTAAAAAGATGTGGTACAATGGAATATTACTCAGCAACCAAAAAAAAGAAACACATGTTGTTTGTAGCAACATGGATAGAGCTGGAAAAGATCATGCTTAGTGAAATAAGCCAGAAAGAAAAGGAAAAATACCAGATGGTTTTTCTCATAGCAGGAATATAACGGAACAGGCGAGAAAATAATGATAATGATGAACAGCTATATACTAGAGACATTTTGTGGGGGTGGAGTGGGAAATGGGATCAAAAACAGTAGGGGGAGGGAAGTGCACTGGACTATGGTGATGGTACATGGGTGATTTGGTGATGGGAAACCCAAGGGGATTGCAACAACAACAAAAAAGGTTCACCCTAAAATTCATATGAAATCTCCAATGGCTCCAAATAGCCAAAAGTATTTTCAAAAAGAAAACAAGTTGAAGGACTTTATATCATGATTTCAAAAATCACTACAAAGCTATAGTAATATTAAAAAAAAAAGTGTGGTACTGGTATAAAGACAGTTATGATCCAATGGAATAGGTTAGAAATCTCAAAGCAAGTCTCTTATAGATTGGTCAAATGATTTTTCAGGAAAGGTAACAAGACTAGCCAATAAAGGGCAATCTTTGTAACAAATGGTGCTAGAAAACTTAGATGCCACATGTAAAAGAATGAAACTGGACCCTTAACTTCTACCATAGACATAAATTAAGTAATGAATGAAAGGCAGCAGCCCGTCTTCCCGCCTGTAGCTACGAAGGCCTCTCTTTTAGCAAACCTGACCCTTTTGGGGGCAGCTCATTTGTGGCCTTTTTCTTTACTCCCTTTTGATGATAAACTTACCCTTTGGGATATTAAAAAAAAAAATGGATGAAAGACACAAGTTTAAGGGCTGAAAGTATGAAACTCTCTCAGGAGAAAACAAAGGGCAAACGTTTTACAACACTGGATTTAGCAATAATTTATTGGTTGCAACACCAAACGCACAGGCAACCAAAGAAAAGTTTTATGCATCGAGGCACACTGTCATCAGATAAAAGGCAACCTGTGGCATAGGAAAAATAGTTGCAAATCATATATTTGATATGGGATTGATATCCAGAATACAGAAAGAAGACCTAAAACTGGACAACAGCAACAACAAAAAAGATAGGTACTTCTCAAAACATTAAAAAAAAAATCAAATTACCAATAAGCACATGAAAAGATTCTTAACAGAACTCATTACTAGAGATATGCAAATCAAAACCACAAGGAGATATTATCTCCCAACCTTCCAACCATCCAGATGGCTATCTAAGCAAACAAAAACAGGAAATAGTGAGAATGAGGAAAAATTTGAACCCTTGTGCTCTTCTGATGAAAATGTAAAATGGCAGAGCCATCATGGAAAATACTATTGCTGTTCCTCAAGACATTAAGAATAGATTTTCCTTCTGATCCTGCAATGCCACCTTTGGTTATAAATCTCAGAGAATTGAAAGCAGGATCTTCAAAAGCTATCTGTACCTCTGTGTTCATCACAGTATTATTCACAGTTGTTAAAATGTTGAATCAACCCAAGTGTCCACTGATAGGTGAACGCCTTAGCAAAATGTTATATACACAAACAAAAGAATCTTAATCTGCCTTAGCAAGGAAGGAAATTCTGATACATGCTACCAGAGGGGTATAAAGAGGACATTATGCTATGTGAAATAAAAGAGTCATATTATGGCATGATGTCTGATACTATTGCTGTGAGGTACCTAGAGAAATCAAAATCAGAGACAGAAAGAATGTTACTTACCACAGCTATTTGAGGAAAGAATGGGAGTTATTGTTTAATGAGTGCGAAGTTTCAGTTTTGTAACATGAAAAGAGTTCCATCTGCACTTGGGTCTATTTATAATGTATTATTTATGTACTTCTAGCTTAGAAGATAAGCTAACTTTTTTTCATTTGCCATAGTTAACTTTTTAAGAAAAAAGTACTTCTTTGGAACACTGGTCTAGGACTCTACAGTTCTTCTAGTCTGCCAGGGGGAAATTTATTCATTGCTCTGATAGAAAAGCATCTTATAGAAAAAGAAGATAATGAACTAAGCCATTCTAAAAGTGGTGTTTGTCTCTGTTGCTTCATGTGGTAAAACAAGAATATTCAGGACGTATCTTCCTAAAACTCAGAGCACAAATCAGAGCTTGTGTTTACTTTTTCTCCTAAGCCTGTTGAGATTTCAGATGTTCTCTCTCCAGCAATTTCAGACTTGCTTCTTAACCCATCCCTTTTTTTTTTTTTCTCACCTCAATTTCTTACACCTCCCTGCCCTTCTCTGCCTGCACAGAAGCCTCTTTAGTATTGTAAAGATGCCTCAAAAATGCCCATCACACAATTGCTGGAACCTGCAAATGTTATGTTACTTGGGAAAGGGTAATTTAAAGTTGCAGATAGAATTAAGGTTACTAATCAGCTGACTAGAAGATAAGGTCGTTATCCTGGATTATCTGGGTGAGTCAAATCTAGTAATAGGGGTCCATAAAAGCAGAAGAGAGTAGGAGAGTCAGAGCAAGACTACAGAAGAGGTCTGAATGATACAATGTAAGGACTCAAATAATTTTTACTAGCCTTGAAGATGCAGGAAAATGGGGTAAAAACGTAAGGAATACCAGCTAGAAAAGCTTGTAAAAGCTAGAAAAGGAAAGCAAATAGATTCATCCATGGAGCCGCCAGAAAGAATGCAACCTGCCAACACCTTGATTTTAGCCCAGTGAGACTTAGTTCAGGTTTCTGACTTCTGAAACTATAACATAATAAAGTCCCTTTTTTTTTTCTTTTGAGCTACTAAATTTGTAATAAGATATACAGCAGCAATTGAAAATGCATTTATTTTATTCTCCTTAGAACATCCAGAGTATTTCCCAGGGGACATAGACAAGTGCTAAGACATAGACCTTCCTTATACTCGAATGGAGATAATGGGTCATTTAATGGCCAATCATTGATGGGTAGCGTAGAAGCATTTCCTATTTATGGTGAACACAGTACAGGTGCTTGTTTCCCTGTACCTAGAAGGTAGACTGATGACAGCTGGCACATGGCTTTACAGTGTGAGAATAGCTCCAGGTCCCTCCTGCTCATCCTGGAATGTAGCCTCAAGATTCCAGGTAGAACTCATGGTTAACATAGCTTTCATCTAAGTCAGTAGCAGTAGTCTGTGGAAGGCAGAGCACAGTCCTTTCTATTCTCATTGGCCAAAACTTAGTGTAACTATACCTAGCTGCATTAGGGGAGGTATAGGAATGTGTCTTTCTGGAAAATATGTATAGCTAAAATTAAAGTTTTTTGTAGTTTGTGTTTAAAAGAAAAAAAAATGTTTTTACTAACGAAGAAAGTGAAAAGAGGTATTTGAAAGCCAGCTGTGGTCTCTGCCATAGGTTTTTGTATGAAACCTATATTCAAATTTAAGAACAAAAGAGTTGACCAAGAGCCCCAGATCTCCCATGGGCCCCCTGAAGCTTTGGTAATTTTGTGAGAACCTGCGTCCTAGTGTGATACACCCTAGTTTGTCCTGTAGCTTGCAGATTATGAGTGCTTCCAACTTTGTTTCTTTTTTTAAGATTTATTTATTTATGCATACAGAACTGGGATACAGGCCAGAGGTGCAGGGGCAGTGAGAGGATTCATCAGAGAGATCGGGGAGCAGAATAGGCAGATCAATAAAATAACACTGCTGAAGGGAGCAGTGGGCGAGACAGAAGAGGTCTGTCACCCCATGTGAATCACCTCTGGGGGTGGGATTGAACTATAAGCTGTGGTCAGCTTATAGTGCTGCATCCTAACCAGGTGTGCCACCAGGGAGGGTCCACCTCCAACTTTGTATGAAAAGTCAAATCAGGCTGTCTCTAGGTCAGCACACCACCTTGTGAAGTTTGTGATGCTTCTTGGAGGTTCGTTTGATTTGGAGATCTATCATTTCCCTGACCATGCTGGTAAAGGCACGGCTGTTAAAGTTTACCTTTATTTTTTGTTTTTATTGAATACATGTGATTTCCCCCTCTCTTGGTCTTCAAATTTATGAAACTCATGGAACTTTGTCACTTCAAAATCCTTTTAGTCTGCCTTCCCACAGTATTTTGAAAAGATGAGGCAATAGTAATTAATTATCTTCCACTTTATGATGTAAATACTGTTGGAATAGCTTCTTCTTGCAGTGTTCTTTATGAAATAACACATTTTCTGTGAAGGGATCTCTTTGTTAAAAGAGAATTATACATAATTTCTTCTTTTGTCTTGAAGGACTGGATGCCAAGACATAAATACCAAAGGAGATAATTTATAGACTTTTGCTTTTTTGGTAATTAAAATAAAAATTATGTCTGATTTTAGTGGATAAGTAAAAATCTATGTATAGAAGTCATTATGATTGTTCTTCCTTCCCAGGTTTTCTATGTGTCCTTTTTTCCATTTTGAGATGTTAGCTTGATCCTACTTCATCCCTGGATAAAAAGATTCCCCAAAGCAACCAGAAGTCATGGTTTTTAATAAAGTGAACAAGATTCAACTAATGTAGACTGAGGCAGTATTTTAATGCTTCTCATTTCTTGGGTCATATGGTCTACCTCTCAGACCTTGCTTCATTACTGGAAGTCAGTGACCTCATGGGCACATTTATGCAGGTGACCCTGAAATAGCATGTGGCACCTCTATGTGGAGAAGAGCTCATCAGACTGTAGGCGAAACAAGCACTAAAAATAAAATAGGATACATTCCAGGTGAAGGAGAATAATAGGATACATTCCAAGGTGATGGTGGTCAAGAAAAAATCAAAGACCTGAAATTAAGATTGGATTTGAGGCAGTGGAAGACACAGATGGGGAGGAGGCAAAGAAGCTTCTCACAATTTACATAGATAAAGATCTCTACTCTTTGAACATCAGTGTTGCAACTCCTTGCTATAGGGGTAGTAAGTCTATTGTACCAGAAGACTTCTAGAGAACTCATTAAGGTAATTAACCATTTAGATATGACAGTCCCTCCCTCTTGACATTATAGATGTGCTTCTGAAGAATTGTAAACCAAGGACCCTCCTTGGTGGTGCAGCAGGTTAAAGCACCACACCATGAAGCTAGCTGCAGCCAATACAACATCAGTTTGATCTCAGGCCAGGGAGGTAACCCACATGGTATGACAGACCTCTTCTGACCCTCCCACTGCTCCCCTCAGCAGTGTATTTTAGTACAGCTGCCTGTTCTGCTCTCTGTCTCTGGTAAGTCTGTCATCCCCATTTTCTGTCAATCCACCTGTTTTGCTCCCCACTCTGTCTCTGGTGAATCCTCTCATCCTCTCCCCCACACCTCTAGCCTGTACCCTAGTTCTTATGTGCATAAATAAATACATCTTTTTTAAAAAAAAATTGTAAGCCAAGTGGATAATTCTGAATCAAGCCATTTTTTTTTCAGATGGATTAGAAAATAATGACTGTTTAATATAATGGTGAATCGGTAACACAGAAAAGCCACGCCTCCTCTTACAGTGTCTTTGCAGTATAATACTTTTAGGTATTTACAGTTAGCTGGAAAGTGGGTATTTGAGCCCATAAAGAGAATATCTTAAACTTGGTGCCTTGAGTCCTGCAGGGTGCTGTCACTTACCATTCCTCCCTTTGCCCATCTTTCACCCACTCACATGCTGTCCAGCGCCTACAGTATGATGATAGTAGTAACAATCAGTAGTCCTAGTGCCATCACCCTAACCACCTGGAACTGTTTTCAAAAAGTAATAAAGTTTAGTAACTTGCTTTCCTAAGTGTAACATAGTCAAATATTCTTCATTTTTTTTCCTGTGAAGAAGCCATAGAAGTGCAGAGGGTGGGGGGAATTGAAAAAGCAACCACATCTGACCTCCTTGCCAGTCTAAGGCTATGTCCATCTGGAGCTGGAGAAGACTGGAAGATCCCATCTAGGATAAACCTGCACATTTGGTGGTTTATGAATTCTGAAGCATTCTTGGTCTTTGTTTTCTTTTCTAGTGTGTTTGAAAGACCTACCCAGCACTCCAATGGCCAGCAACAATACTGCCAGCATAGCTCAAGCCAGGAAACTGGTAGAACAGCTGAAGATGGAAGCTAACATTGACAGGATAAAGGTGAGTGCAGCCCAGTCACACAAAACTCATGTCACCTTGATTATAAGGAGCATCATTTACAGCCTTCTCGTATTTGTCTACTCTTTCATAGAGACGATAAAACCAGTAAAATGGGAGAGAAATAACAGTTAGACAGTAGTTCATTTTTCTAATGTGTCTTTGCTTACTTTCGCTGACTTTAGCATACAATGATAGTATGTAAACTAAATTTATTTGCTTTATCTCCTTCCTTTCACGTGCATGCCATACTAAACCATTTTTTAATTCCCTTGATGGGAATTCCAGGTGCGTGGGACATTCACTCTCTACCTTTTTCCTTGAAGACTTAGAGCAATCATGCCCTTTAAGGAGCTTTCCCAGACGTTTATCATAAGGTTGGGTTGTTGCTGTTTTCAGTTGTTTATTTATTTATCTGATAAATATTTTAAATTTTTCTAAATTATCAGACCTTGTTAGGTCCTACAGACATAGAAATAGATTGAGGTGAATTCATGATTTTTGCCATAAAGGATCTCCTAGTATTGTAAGGGGTTACAGAAAGGTACAGGTGGTACCTCTGCCTTCTCCCCTATTCCTATGACTTCAAGCCAGAAGTGCATTAAGTCTCTGCTGCCCTTTGATGCAAGTAAGACCCCCCCAAAAAAGCATAGTTAGCAAATCTTATCAGAAAGAAGTAATGCCACACCTTGAGTTAACCTTCTTCCAAAGAGACGAATATGTGACTACTAAAAGATAGACAACATATTAGTCTGTTTAAATGAATGCCAAGTAACCAGTTGCCTTCCTTGGTGATCTTCACATTCAAGTATATGAAGCCCTCTTGATGTCATTAGACCTTAAGTTACTGGAAATGCAGCAACAGCCTGTATTTCGGCATTTGCTTTGCACATCAGAACCAAGCAGGCATGCTGTGGTAAAGTGACAGATTATTTTTAGTTTAGCTGTTGGGTAAAACTGAGACTGTGTTGACACAGTTGTCAGCTAGCTGGCTGAGGGCTTGGTGATCTGCCTTTAGGAATCCCATATAGGCATCTAGGCATTGGGAAGGGGCTTCTCTCTGAAGAGGCCAGTCTGTGATTGGCCTGTCAGTGGTGACCTCTTCAAGCTCTAAAGGGCAGCAAGGGCTTTATGCCTCTCTGGCAGAAGCTTCTGGCCTGAAATCATAGGAACAGAGAATAAGGGGGTGGGGGAGTGGGTACCACTGGCACTGGAGGTGCCTGTGGTCCCTTCAACTACAATGTCCTGGCCCCTTCTGTGGCTTCCAGAATAACTTGTAACTGTGAGAGGATCTAAAAAGCACATTCATTTTTAAACCTTCTTGTCTTCTCCCTTTGTATCACAGATCTTAGGAGATTTAGATTAAGGAATCCATTATCTGTTCATACATCTCAGCTATATATGAATTATACTTTCAACTGTTATATATTTCTTTGTTAGCATTTCATTCACTGATAGAAAGTAAAGAGAAATCAAGGAAGCTGGGAAGGGGTCTGGAAGAAGGTACAGAGTGGGGTTGGGGAGGCTGACGTGCCTACCTGCAGATATACGAAACAGCAGTGTCTCACACAAACCCCGGGCAAAGGCAGAATGAAGGAAAGCTTGACTTTAAAGCACAAGTTGAGAAAGCATGCATGAAAGTAAAGGGTAGCAGGACTTCAGTAAATCTGTTTATTCATCACTGTATTAGGACTCTCTGGGTTTCTAATAATAAGAGCCGAACTCAAGCTAGCTTAAGCCAAGAGGACGTAGGGGAGGAGGTTGATTTTAAAAGATACAAGGTGTCTTAGCATCCAAGAGCAGAAATGTAGCTGGGGAGGCAGAGGAAGTGAGAACTGGAAGGCCACCCGGCACTGTGAGTGCTCCCTTAAATGTCTCTGCTTCTCTCTGTCTGTCTGCCCTTTTCTTTTCCTGGAAGGAGTGAATGTGTCAGCTGCCTCTTCCATATGGCAGACACAAGAGGGGCTGCCTGTGGCTCCTAAGGCCGCATATCACAGTTCCTCCATGAAGAAAAAGATAGATTGACTTAACCCCTTTTATTCTCAATCCCATATTCCTGGCCTCTCTGTTTAGCAAGAAGGAGCCATCTGCATTTCCATCAGCTGGTGTTAGAATTGAGCCACCTTGCCCAAATGAGGATCTTAGGAATGAAGCCACCCATGTGGGTGAAAAGGAAGTTGTAATTAAAGAAGGGCAAAACCACTGTAATCTGAGAAGATGCTCTTTGACAAAAGTCGTTGTTTAAGTCATGAAGAACATGATGTACAAGCCACAGATTAACAATGTGGGTAAAATGATTGCTTCATAACTATCTCAATACACTATAAATTGACCCCATATAGAAATGTTAAACTTATTTCTCATCTCTCCCAGATATTCCCAATAGACTCTAACTAGCCCAAGAAATGCTATGCAAATTTCCAACTTTCGGGTTATTCCAGGTCCCTCTGAAAATACTGTCTCTCTTATTCTCTTCCTATCTACTAGAGATTGAATGTTTGTGTCCCCCCCACCCCCAAAATGGATATATTGAAATGCTAGCCTCCATGTGATGCTATTAGGAGGTGGGGCCCTTGAGAGATGATTACGTCAGGAGGATAGAGCCTGCATGAATGGGCTTAATCCCCTTATAAAAGGGAACCCACATGCCTTGGTGGTGGGTGTGGTGTGGCAACACATGTCTGAAAAGGTGTGAACCTGGACCCCTGAATCATATATAGTCATCTAAACCAACATTACCTCAGTAGAAAATATATAAAAAAGAGAAACCCTTTGCCCCTTCCACCATGTAGGGTTACATAAGACCCATCTTTGAGCCAGGAGGAGGGCCCTTTCTAGAAGTGAGGCTGTCTGCACCATATCTGAGACTTCCCAGCCTCCAGAAATGGGAGAAATGCTATTGTTTATAATTCACCCTATCAGTGCTACTTTGTTAGAGCAGCCTAAATGGACTAAGACATGTGTAAATCTTACTCCTCTAATGTACGTTGAAGATCAGGTGAAATCCCCACTGATCGTGAATCTCTTTTTCCACTTTGATCATAGTTACTAGTTAATCTCACCTCCATCAAATAAACTTTTCTAACCAAACTACACAGTTATCAAAATCTAAGACCATGTTCTCATTCCTTTGCATCCTTTCTCGTTAAAGCTACATTTACGTAGTAAGCGTGACATGTAGCATGACCTCAGGAACCATAGACATGAGACACTTCCTATTACATTTATAGTTTGGAGAGATGTACAAAAATGAATGTGAATGAACAAAATAAAACTCTGATAATAGAATTTTAAAAAAGCCAGGCCTGTGATAGTCAATGCTTGACATTCACTCTAAGGTCCCATTTCCAGTTCCCACTCCAGTATAATCTTTGAAATAATTTTAAGCAACAAATTGAAGTAGTCAACCCTGGATGACTCCATTATGCAGGCAACTCAACTAATTCCTGAACACACAGGCACTTCCAACACACATTGACAGTGAGGACCTGTCCATATTATGACTTTGCCTGATGCGTTGCAAGCATTTTGCAACATCAATTTTAAGATGTGTCTTTCAGAATGTAATGAAGACAGAGATATATGCTTATTATGTTTAGATTCTTGGGTCGAGTTTTTATTCTTACTGAAAACAGCTTTTTAGAGCAGTCAGGGTATCTGCTGAAGTAGGTTGCTGTTTTTTCAGAGTTAAGATCACAGGCTGGTAGCCTTTATTGGATCAATCTAGAGATCCTCTTCCCTTACTCCCTGGTTCTCAACCCCAGTCTATTCTGGTAAGATGAGTTTCAAAATTGTCAACCTAGGGAGATTCATGTTATCAAAAGTAAATTCCCTCTTTGTTTATCACGTGTGATCTCCCTAAACAAGGACACATCCACACCACTACCTGCCATCATTTCTGCTCCATTTCATCATTGCCAGCAGCATACAAACATAGTGTTATTTCTCCATCTTACATAAAATTTTAATTTTTTGCTCTTAAACCTTTTAACTTGGCTCATTTGTTTGCTCTACTTGTAGCATAACTCCTTGAAAAGGTTGTTTACATTCACTACCCTTAATTAGTCTCCTTTCTTTTGAAAAATTATTTTCACTCCAGAAATAATCTCAAAACATACAGGAGCATTGCCAATACATTGCAAAGAATTTTGTTTTCCCTTGAACTATCTGAGAATTGAGTTTTCAACAGATGACTTTATTGTGCATTTCCTACAAGGAAAAACATTCTGTATAGTCATAGCATAACCATTAGAATAACAAACTGACATTGATACATTACAACCTTCTAATCCTCAAATGCCATTAAATTTTGTACATCATCCCAATTATGTGCCTTTCAGGAGCAAGTTCCAGTTCAGAATTGTGCTGCATTTAGTCATACTGTCAGGCACAGTTCCTTAGACTTCCTGGATTTTCATGATCCTGCACTTAAGAAAACTACTTATTTTGTGTACTACTATTCAATCTGGGTTTGTTTGAGAGTTCTTAATGATTAAATTCGGGTCACAGAACTGTGACATTAACATCATAGAACTGTTGGGGAGTTGGTTTTATTGCATATGCTCTTAGAGGCATGCGATTTCAAATGGGCTCACACTGGTGATGTTAATGTTGATGACTTGATTAAAGTAGTGTCTTACAGGAGTCTCCCTGTAAAGTTCTTCCTTGTCCCATTGTAGTTAATAAATATTTGGAATTTGGAGAAGGGACCTTAAGACTATTTAAGTATCCTCATCAAACATTCTGTTATGTAAATTTTGTTTAATTACATTACTATGGACTCATGGTTTCCTCTTATCCACTGGTATGTAATCCACTACTATCATTGTTTATTTCAGTGTTAAAACTGTTAGACTAAAAAGCTGATAACAGTATCCTTTTGAAGTGCCTTCATCATTCTTTGTTTCCCTAGTTCTTGGCACAAAAACATGTTCTAGGATTCTTTTATTTCCTTGTCCCTACCCTGGAATCCTCCTTTTCTCCAAAGAACATTAGTTCTTTTAAGAATAGTGTTTAGAAATCAAGCTCTGAAAGCTACACATACTAATTGCTTAAGGTTGTTGCTCCTGGGTTCTCTCAGTGGACAGAGCTAAATTACAAAGACACACACACACCCAGGTTCCACATCTCTATTTCTTTATTTAGACATGATATGGAACTGTGAGGTCACACCAACTCCATCAGGTCTTAACCTACACCACAGGTTCTATTTTCTGTATTTGTAACTCCCTGTACTGAAAATAAGAAGCCTGGCTTCCCTTATTATTTGGTGAAATCTCCTTTAGAGAACTAAGTTCCCATTCCACCACCTCTAGTTGACATCATGGATGCCTTCCACATCCCACTTGGGCTCCCATACTCCTCCCCAGACCTCCCCCTGAACAGAAGCTCTCTTCACCCTGATGGAGCACTGAACATCCATCTTGGCACTGACCTGATGAGGAAACCTACTTTTACTTGGTCCTAGTCAAAATCTTCAAGACTGAATTATTGAGGGAGAAGGAGGAGGAGGAGGAGACCTATGCCGTTTACTCTATGGCGTTCATCCCTCACACAACTCCACTGACCCTTCTCTCATCAAGGTCACCAGTTACTCCAGATTGCTGACTCTAATAGTTCTCAATTTTGACATTACTTAATCTACTTGCAACATTTAACATCGATTGGTGTCTTTTGATGCCTTAAAGTACTTTCTTCATTTGGCTCTCAGTGTTCCCCACTCTTATAGACTACTTCTAAATTTCCTTTGCTGGTTCCAAAATCTAGCATTGTATATCTCATGAATAGATGTTTTAATTTTAGCCTATTAAAACAGAAATCCTGATCATCCCCACAAGGGCTTTGCTTTCTGCAGCCTTAACCAGTTGAAATGATGGCAACTCCATCTTTGTATTTCCTCAACACAAAAATTTTAACTCACCCTTTATTTTTCTATTTTATTTATACATGAGACTCTAACCTACCAGAAAGTACTGATTTGTAATCCATCAGAAATCCTGGTGATTCTACATTCAATTTGTTTTTAGCTAGAATTACACCACTTTGTATCACCTCTGCTGGTATTACTATTACCTCTCACTTGGATGATAGCAGTAGTGTCCAAGATAGCTGTGCTTCCGTCTTTGACTCCCATAGAGATTTGCTATAAACATAACATTCAGAGAGCTCCTTTAAAATATGTCAATGACTCCCCTTTTTTCACCTTAACCTTCATTCTTTAAGCTTTTACACAGATTCATTATCTTCTCAACAAAACCTGTTCCGACCTACCCTTATTATATCCCCACATATATAGTTAGTTCTTTTTATTCTGCTCTACTTTTTGTTTTCTTATAAAATGAACTTCTAACATTGTAACTATTTATTATGTTTTATGTTCTGTTCCTTCCATTCTCCCACTCAAATACTTTGTAAGCAATTTGATTATGCTGTCCATTGGTTTTATTAATTCATGTTTCTTCATTTGGAATTTCTTGCATAACTTGAACCTGTGATTTGTAATGTTCATCAAATTTAGAAAAATTTGAGTCACTGTGTCTTCAACTAATTTTCTTCCCTTAACCTACTATCTCTCTTTACTCTTTCAAAGACTCCATTTATATGGATTTTAGGCTCACCTGAACTTGTCTTCTAATTCAATGTGCTCCATGTTTTTTTCTTCAGTCTATTATCATTCTGTGCTTCTTTTTGAAGCTTCTATAGTTATCTTCAAGTCCATTAATTCTTCTGAATTATCTAATCTGAAGTTAAATCCAACCATAATTATAATCTCAGGGATTGTCTTTGGATGTTTTTAAATATCTTCCATTTCTCTTTTTATTGCTTTCTTTCCCCTATCTTCTTGATTACATGGACAGTGTTTACAGTAGCTATTTCAACATCTTTGTCTACTAATTTATCATCTGCATCAACTTTGAGTCTTTTTCTTGGGATTATTTTTCCTCATCACATAAAAGATATGTGTTTCTATGTATTTGCATGCCTTTAAAAATGGATTCCAAAAATTGTAGATTCGAGACAAAAGTTATCTTGTGGCAAGCTGGAGTCTTTTCGTATTCCTTTAAATGCTGGGTTTGTTCTGGGATTCAGCAAAGTTACTTGGAAACATTTTGATCTAGTCAAGGCTTACTTTTAAACTTTGATATGGGGCCACAAAAACTGAAGCAATGCCCATTTTAGGACTCCATTCAAACCTCTCTGCTCTATTTCAGCCAGTAAAGACTCCAATTCCTCCTGGGCTCATCAGGGATTGTTTCATTTCATCTTTCCTGAAATTCTTTGCATAGGTTCAAGCATTTGCCCCCCCCCCCAACACACATACAGGGTTCAGTATTCATATGCAGATTGTATTCTAAAGATCTAAGAGGAATCATCAGGAGACCTTCACAGCTGTGTGTATATGTTTGTGTGTGTGTCTTCCCTGTTTCTCACTTCTCAACTCAGGAAGATTCCTGATAAGTTTGTGTGTCTATTCCCAGTACTTAGGGGCTGGAAACTGGGGAAATTATAAGACTCATTTTGTCTTCCTTCTCTCAGGGATCATTGTTCTGTGCTATGAACATCAAAAAAAAAAATCTACTCATACCCTTTGTTTTTAAGTTAAAGCAGGAGGGCTTAATTAAACCCTACTAATACATAGTACTCAGAATTGGAACTCTATAATATTACATAAGTTCCACAAGGGTAGGTATCTTTGTGCATTTTGTTTTCTGATTTTCCCAAGCATCTAGAACTGTGCCTTGCATAGTAGGTACTGAGTTGAATGAAGTATCTGTTGAGTAAGATTATGCCTGAGAACTCATTCAGCAACTGAGTGCCAGGCACTGATTATACAGTAGTAAATAAGGTGGATATGATTCCTGCTTTCATACAGCATAGTGCCTAAAGGGAAAAGACATATCAAATTACAAATAAACAACAAATGGTCATAATTATAAATTGCAATAAGTGTTTTTCTGGAAAGGAAAAGTACAGAATGCTCTGAAAGAGAATAATGAGGAAAGTCACTGTAAGCTGAAGTAGTCCATCAAAACTCTGAGAGGAAGCATTATTTCAGCTGACTCCTAAAGGAAGAAAAGGAACCAACTTGATGAGGAAATCAGAAGAATATTCTAGGGAATTGTACATGTGATGAAGTGAGAAGGAAAGGAACTTGGAGCTTTTACAAAGTTAGAGGACACCTATGTGAGAAAGAGAATAATGCTCCAACATGAAATTAGAGAGATATGCAGGCTGTTTTTGTGTCCGTTTTCTACAACTCACAATAGGAAGTAGTTGGAAGATTTTAAATGGTTTATGGCATTAAACAATTTATATTTAAGACATTTTTCCAGCTGCATTATAGAGACTACTCTTAGCTCAGCCTTAAAGGTACAAAAGTTATTTAAAATTGAGATTCTTAACTTTTTGTCCTAGACCTTTTAGACTGTAGCTAAAGTATCTGTTTGGTACTCTTCTCAGAATGTTTGTAAGTTACAAAGGAAGTTAATTATATTAAAATACAGCTTATCATAATATCTTTTAGAAAGTCGTTTGTGATGTATATATACGTGAAATATTGATATATCTACAGTAACAATAATATAATGGCAAATATCTGACTTTTATTTAACTGAGTCAGAGGGACTGCTAATACTATGGTAGCTTGTCTATCTATAATGTGAAATAATACTAAATTTTTATCTAAGGTTAGTAAAAATAAGGATATATTTTTTCTTTTATTATTGAAGCTCACAGTTCTCCCCTGAATTCTACCCATGAAATCTGTTTTAATCCGCTTGAACTACTATAACAGAATACTATAAACTAGGATGGCTTTTTAAACAACAAAAATTTATTTTTCACAATTCTGGAAGCTGGGAAGCCAAGATTTTGTATCTGAGTAGGGCCTACCTCCTGGTTCATAGATGATTTTTTTTTTAATATTTATTTATTCATATAGAACTGGGGTACAGGTCAGAGATGCGGAGGGTGAGAGGATTCACCAGAGACAGAGTGGGAAGCAGAACAGGCATATCTATGAAGCACACTTCCAAGGGGAGCAGCGGGCGAGTGGGGAGCAGCGGGCGGGTGGGGAGCAGCGGGTGGGTCAGGAGAGGTCTGCCACGCCATGTGGTCATCTCCGGGGCAGGTGGGGATCAAACTCATGCGGAAGTGGCTTAAGCTTCTTAGTGCTGTGCTTTAGCCCACTGCGCCACCAGGGAGGGCCCATAGACGATTATTTTTGTGCTATAACCTTCTATCCTTCTATGAAAGAAGAGGCAAGAAAGGGCTCTGGGTTCTCTCCTAAGAAGGTACACTTACCCCATTCATGAGAATTCTGTTCTCATAATCAGATCACCTCCCAAATGTCTAACCTAATACCATGACACTGGAGGTTGGGGTTTAGACATATGAATTCAGGATGAGAGTGGGAAGGGAAGAGATAGAAAACACTTTCAGTCTACGCAGTACATCACTTGGGAAACTCAAATCATTTTTATGTGTTTATTTCAGTGATTATGGATACAAAAGATGGATATAAGCATTGTAAAACAATAGAGGACGTATTTCATATGTTTTTAGAGGAGGATAGAAAAGGAAGAGATTGTTTAGAGGTACTGGGACTATCTCCATGATAGAAGTAGGCCTAGGGACATTAAAAAAAAAAAAAAAGCTGTGTGCAAAACATTAGCAGGGATAGTGAGAATGCAAAATTTTCCTGGAACACCAGTGTTGTTATTGATTGTGAAGTAGGCTACACAGATGACAGTTATGGATTAGAAAGAAGAATATAAAGATTAAGTCAAAAATACTGAAACTCACAACTCAACTGTGAGACACAGAACACCTACCTAATGAAATCTAAATTTCACATATTTAAGATGAGGACAGTAACAGCTGTGACCTATAATGTTTTAAGGGTTAATTTAGAGACATATAAGGTGGTTAGAACAAACCTACATATACACATATTAATAAATATTAGCAGCTATTCTAAGAATTTTGATATTGTTCTAGGTCTGTGGATCATAGGAGAGTGTAATCCAGTTGAGGAAACAAGGTAAAACATATTTTGAGAGGAAAACTGTCCAGAATCAGGTTGAACAACTCTAAGTTTGTTCAATTAAGTTTGTTAAGTATAGCACTATACTCAGAACTCATAAAAAGACTATAAATTCTTGCTACATATTTGTATGTGAACACTAAAAGTTAATAGGGATAACGCTACTACCACAAGTGAATGTAGACATTACTGTTGTGCAGTCTCTGCTGCTTACAGTTAAGCTCCTGTTTGATATAATAATGACTATGGCTCAAACAAGAAAAAGGCACACAACAGAGTAATTGAGATTCAGTCTGAATGTCTGTCCTTTGCTTTCATTTAGAAGAGCTAAGACAAGAACAAGCTGTTTCTTTCTTTCTTTCTTTCTTTTTTTTTGTCATAGCATTTCACAAAGATGCACTAAGAATTTCAATTTCAACCTTTGGAACTATCCTTCCACTTTAGTAATTTGTATGTAAATAGCTGATGTAGATATATTTGCTTAATGGCAAAGAATCAGGGTTCAAGTTATTTATTGTTTTGCCACAAGGTTTGCTATATGACATTGAACAACTCCTGCAATCTGCTGAGCCTCAATTTTTCATCTATAAAGTCAGAATAATAGTACCTATTTCAGGATTATTGTATAGATCAAAAGAGATCAAAAGGAGAAACTCAATGTCTGGAACAAAATGAGAACACAATAAAAATATTTTTAAAAGCAATGTGATGCCTGTTAATGAATGAACTTTAAGTCAAAAACTGTAAGAAGAAACAAAGGTGATTATATAGTTACAAAAGATCATTTCATCAAAAGGACAAAGAAGTCAGAAATGTACATATACTCAGCATCAGAGCACCTAAATTTATTAGGCAAATACTAATAGATATAAAGGAGAAATTAACAGCAGTAAGATAATAATAGAGGATTTCAACAACTTATTTTATCAACAAATAGATAATCCAGATAGAAAGCCAATAAGGAAATATTAAACTTAAACTGTACTTTAGAACAATGGACCCTACAGGCACATGAGACTTATCATCCAGTAGCAGTAGAATACACTTTCTTTTCAAGTATACACAGGGTCTTTTAATAGGTCACAAACCAGTCTTAACACATTTAAGAAGGTTAAAATCATCCCAGGAATCCTTTCCAACTGAATGGCATGAAAATAGAAATCAGTAACAGAAGAAAAACTGAAAAATTCAAAACTATGAAGAAATTTAAAAAAAAAAAAAAGACCTCCTAAACAATCATCCAATGGACCAAAGAAGGGGAAAGAACTGGAAATTTAAAAAAAAAATTTCAAACAAATATGAAAATGAAACATACCTAAATTTATGTGATGGAACAAAAATAGTTCTAAGAGGGAAATTTTTTTAAATAAATGCTTATATTAAAAAAAGAGGTCCTCCCTGGTGGCGCAGCAGGTTAAAGCACAGCACTGAGAATCTAAAGCCGCTTCCTCATGAGTTTGATTCCCACCTGCCCCGGAGGTGACCACATGGCATGGCAGACCTCTCCTGACCCGCCCGCTGCTCCCCTCAGCAGTGTATTTCATTGATCTGCCTGTTCTGCACTCCACTCTGTCTCTGGTGAATTCTCTCACCCTCCACATCTCTGGCCTGTATCCCAGTTCTGTATACACAAATAAAATAAAATCTTTAAAAAAAAAATTGTTAAAAAAAAAAAGAAAGAATCTCAAAAACTCTTAACTTTTTACTTCAAGGGCTAGAAAAAGAAGAACAAATTAGGCCCACTCTTAGCAGAAGGGAGGAAATAACAAAGATTAGAGGAGAATAAATTAAGTGATAATTAAAGAGACAATAGAAAAAGATCAATGAACAATGAAATTAGATAAGATAAACAAAATAGACATATGGTTAACTAGATTTACTAAGAAAAATAGAGGATTAAAGTGAAATTGAAAATGAAAAAGGAGATGTTACAATTGATATCATAGAAATATAAAAGATTATGAGACTGCTATGAACAATTATATACCAGATAACTAAAGAAGAAATGTACAAATTACTAGAAACATATGACCTACAAAAACTAAATCATAAAGAAATAGAAAATCTGAACTGACCAGTAAAGAGTAAGGAGATTGAGTTAATAATAAAAAAAAAAATCCCTAAAAGAAATGTCCAGGTCAACATGGTTCCTATCATGAACTGTAACAAACATTTAAAGAATAGCACTACTCAGACTCTTCCAAAAAATTGAAAAGAAGGGAATGCTCTCAAACTAATTTTATAAGACCTGATATCAGAGCCATGTAAGGAGATAATAAGAAAAGAGAACTATAGGTAAATACTACAGGCAAATATTGATGCAAAATTTTCTTAATAAATTATTAGCAGAGCAAATTAAGAAGATCATCCTCCACACAACCAAGTGGGATTTATCCCTGGTATGCAAGGATGGTACAATGTACACAAATCAACAAGTGTGATAATAAAATGAAGGATAAAAATCATGTGACCATCTCAATTGATACAGAAAAGCACTTAACAAAATATAAACTCCTTTCATGATAAAAATTCGAATTTTTTAGCATAGAAGGAATGTACCACAACATAAAAAGGTCATATATGACAAGCCCACAGTTAACATCATACTCATGGTAAAGCAATGTGATGCCTGTTAATGAATGAACTTTAAGTCAAAAACTGTAAGAAGAAACAAAGGTGATTATATAGTTACAAAAGATCATTTCATCA
>NW_004567114.1:37216689-37234430 GCF_000260355.1 Condylura cristata | reverse complement strand
ATAAAAATTCGAATTTTTTAGCATAGAAGGAATGTACCACAACATAAAAAGGTCATATATGACAAGCCCACAGTTAACATCATACTCATGGTAAAAGACAGAAAGCTTTTCCTCTAAGATAAGGAATGCCACAGAAGTCCTACTACTA
Source organism: Condylura cristata (assembly GCF_000260355.1). Classification (NCBI taxonomy): domain Eukaryota; kingdom Metazoa; phylum Chordata; class Mammalia; order Eulipotyphla; family Talpidae; genus Condylura; species Condylura cristata. The sequence continues at coordinate 37,234,282 of NW_004567114.1, read as the reverse complement.
CCACGTCAGTTCAAGACATTATTGGAATTCCTACCCAACCCATAAAATAAAAGTAAATAAAAGGTATCCAGATTGTAAAGAAAGAAGTAAAATTATCTCTTTTTGAAATTAATATGTTACTATGTGTAAAAAATCCCACGGAAAAAAAGCCCTGTTCATTAAAGTAGTAGGATATAAATTCAATATATAGAAATCACCTGGGTGTCTATACACTAACAAATAAATAGCTAAAAAAGAAAGCTATTAAAGAAATTCCCATTCACAATAATATCAAATATAATAAAATACTTGGGAATAAACTTTCCCATATGGTAAAAGATCTGTTCACTGAAAACTGTTACAACCTTGATTAAAAAAAAAAATGAACACATAAGCAAATGGAAAGATATCCTCTGTTAATGGATCAAAAGAATATTGCTAGAATATTTATACTAGCCATCTATAGAGTCAATACAATTCTCTTTTGTAAATAGGAAAAAATATATAATTCAGATAAGAACTACAAAGATCCTAAAAATAATTCTGAGAAAGAACAAAACTAGAGATACCACAGCTTCTTGATTTCAAACTTTATTGTAAAACTATAATATGGCATAAAAATAGAAACATAGACCAGTGGAACATAACCAACAGTCAAAACTTAACCCATTCATATACCACCAACTAATATTTGGTGAGGGTGCCAAGAATATTCAATAAGAATACTCTCGTCAAATAATAGACAGTTACATGTGAAAAAATGAAACTGGACTCTATCTCATACCATTCACAATAATTAACTCAAAATGGATCTAAGACTTACATATAAGACCTGGAATCATAAAATTCTAAGAAGAAAACAAAGGAGGTAAGCGCTGACTTCCTTTCCAGGTCAGTCACGTAACATGTCCTCTTACTGTCAACATTAGCCTTGAATTTTGTATGCTTGGGGGCCTGGATGAAAAAAAAAACATGTGATTAAATCAAATGTAAAGGAAAAGTATGCTCACAAGAGACACGGTAAACAAGAGTTGTATGAGGCTTTAGGGGGTGTAAATGCTTTGATGTCATCAGGCCATAGGAAATTTTGACCAGTGTCATATATCTGTACACTTAGGCCAAACATCCTTGTGTGGCATATGCCTGTAGGATATATATTATTGATACATTATCATTTATTATACATTTCTTCAACCAAGCACTATTCATTGGAAGTTTGGTCTGTGAGTTTGGTGAAGCTGTAATTTCTCACATTTCTGTAGCTCCTGTGGAGTTACCTGGGTTATCTTCCTTTGACAATTGCAAAAAAATGACAAATTTTTACTACTTAAGGTAGATTTAATTTTGGGAAATAAGTTGAAAATCATTGGTAGTCACAGCTGGGCACTGGGTGATGATCCCCTTAAGGAATGCCATTGGGGTAAAAAACCATAGAAGTTAAAAATGATTAAGGACTATGAAAGAGGAAAATCAGTGAGGTTATCACTCAACATTTGCCTGTGTCCCATTCCACCATAGCTATGATCTTGAAGAACAAGTACAAAGTGATGAAAACTGTTAAAGGTCCTGCTTCATTGAAAACAAATATAACTTAACAAAATTTTGAGGGGGGACTGCTACAGGTGTGCAGATACTTTCATGACTTGGATTGAAGAAGACCAGGCACAGAAGTGTAACCCTCTCGGTTCTTTCACCATCACAACCAGAGCAAAAACATTGTATGATGTTGAAAGTAAAGGCTGGACATGACTGTGATGTTGAATTTACTGCTAGCTCTGTGTGGTTTAAATGACTCGGTCATTATTCTTTACATACTGCAAAAGTGTGTGGGTGAGTCTGCAAATCCTGGTATGAAGGCAACTGAAAAATGTTGAGAAACTTTAGATAAGCTGATAGTCAAGGAAATTATTTCCCAAGGCAAATCTTTAATGTGGATGAAGCCTCCCTCTTTTCGAAATGAATGCCCAAGAGGACTTTCCTCCATAGGAGACCAAATCAATATCGGGTTTCAAAGCTTTAGAGGACAAGAAAACAGTGGTTTTAAAAAAATTTAATTACCGTGACTTTAGGGATCACTAGCACATTTCTTCAAGTAGAAAGGCACAACTACAGAATGATAATAGTTCAACTGTGTGAAAAGCTAACTGTGGATGATCTCATTTAACCCTGGCAGCCAGAATTAGGATAAGGTAGGACCAAGGTGAAGAAGATATCTACTCCCAGGGCTGTCCAAATGCAAGGTTGAATCTGGTGTGACCTTGACAGTGAGTGCTTCCTTCAGCTTTATGCCCTAAGTGCTTCACCTCGCCCTCTTCACAGACCTACTTAACAATCCTGTGACATCAACAGCGTTAACTCCCTTCTCTACAGATGAGGAAACAGCGGCTGATAGAGTCTGAATGTCTTTCTTCACTTTTAATACAAGCTAATAAAAATAGTGGAGCAAAGATTAGAACCCAAGCCCTTGAAGGCTGTTGAACGACCGAAGCCTGGACCTTGCTTGATTGCACCCTCGCCAAGATCCTGTCTAAAGTTTTGGTTGTTTCTGTCTTCCTTCCCAGGTATCCAAGGCAGCTGCTGACTTGATGGCCTACTGTGAAGCGCATGCCAAGGAAGACCCCCTTCTGACCCCTGTGCCGGCTTCAGAGAACCCATTTAGGGAGAAGAAGTTTTTCTGTGCCATCCTTTAAGTCTTCAAGAGGAACCTGCAGAGCCTTGGGGCTCCTGGGACACTGATGTAGAGTTTTTAGCAAAGTGGGCGCCTTTCTAGTCCACAGCATTTAAAGAAAGAGAGGAGAACCATCCTGGAAACTGCAGGCTATGCATGTTTAAAGATCTGGTCCCCTTTATGAGAATGACAGCCGATCCACATCCTGCATTAAGAGGTCTGATACCTGCACAACTGCCTGAAGAAGGGGAATATAATGATATTAGGTGTCATTTCTTTTCTGCTACCCCTCCCAAACTTTTCGTTTCTGCTTCATTCTTAAAAAATAAAAATCAAAACAGACAGCTGTCCTGATCTAAGATACATATGACTTTTCTTGGAATGGAAATTGCCTTTAGAATACTCTGATAGGCTGAGTTGTCGAGCGTAGCTGAGGTTTGGCTGGATGGTGTTGATGTTGCGTCTTTGTGCCTTTCTTTTTCTTTTTTCTCTCTTCCTTACTCCCTTCAATGCCTCCCCCCTTCCTCCCAGTTAAAGTAGTACAGAGATTAGACTGGACTAGTCTGTAAGACCAGACTCCAAGGATGTGTGTCCAAAATGTTTAGGGAGATGTTCCCATGGCTTATCCTCATGGCAACAACAGCAGTTCCGGTTATCTGTGTTCTCTTATCATTACTCCTAACATTTGTACATGATAGCTTTGATCCTGCAAGTAAAAGTAAATCATGTGTTGTGACTGGTGCTTTCATATATTTGTGACAATTTTGGGATAATACTGCATGAAAATGTCCCTATGTTACATCCATTCAGAAGTTTTGTTGTTTTACTATAAAATCGGGAAATGGAGTGAGAGAGAAAAGATGCTGGGGGGAAAAAAACCTTCAGTGTTTCTGAAAATTGAGATTACTTCAGAGCCTTAGCCATGCCTAAAATACCTCCTAGTTAAAACTGGCATAAACGCCTCCTCAACATACTTTCCAGTATTCAAACAAAGCATTTTGGTTTGATCCAAGACCCAGGGCAATACAGGTTCTGCCAAACGAGAGGTTAGGGTTCACCATGAGTTGGGAGTGCTTTTGTATACAGGTAGAGCACATTCCCTCTGTCCCTGAATTGTGGAAATTCTAGACTGAAAGAATGCTTTCCGCGCTCTTCTTAACAAGAAAAACGTGACCCCGGGTTGTTCCAGTAACAGAACTAAATCCATGGCTCCAGAGAAAACCCATTCCCAGAGTCCCAGCAGCTGGCTGTCAGGGAGAAGGAGGCAGATGCCAAGCCCCAGTCACCTTCACCAGAGAAGGTTCAGACTCTTTTTTCCACAGACAGTCTTCATTTTTCACCCAATGCATTTTTCAATGTAGTTTTTCTGTTGTTGTTTTCTGCATCTTACTTTTTCCTCTTTAGTCTTTCTTTACCATTTCTGTGTAGCTAGATCTCTTGTTTGCCGAGAGATGATATTGAGAGTGGTTTTTCAGTATAGCTCTTGCCTCTACCAGTAACAGGAGACCCTGCCTTTTTTACTTTCCTCTATGTCATTCCCAGGTTAGAGAGGGCTGTCCTTCACATCTTGTTTGCTTTCAGATTTCAAAGCCCACTTCCAAATTTTATTGTCTTCTATTATTTTCCTCCCATTATTTTTATTTATTATTATTATTTTTGTTTTTGGAAAGGGAGAAAAGATTGACTGTGCCAAGAACAGATTTTGCAACAGGCTCAGTAAATACTTTCCTGAGCTCTTTGTAGACATGGTGGTAAAAAAAAAAAAAATACATCCAATTAAAGCTCATGCTTGGAGTTACAGGAAGAGAATCCTGACATATTTTGAGATGGATGAGTGTACTTTTATAACCAGATGTTTCTGTTCTTCTGTTCAAACCTTGGAAATGTGTTATAGTCAGTGGGACACTGATGAAAATTTAGAAGGTAAAAGACCCAGACAGAGTATTTCTTAAGCTACAGGATTGTACCATTGTATTAGTGATACTGTAGAGTCAGCTATAATCCTGTCATATTTCTAAAATGAGCCAAAATATGATTTGAATGTGTGGTCACATAAAAACAACTATGAATGAACGCATTCTTTGGTAGTGATTAAGGCATCGTTATGATACCCTGGTGATTTTCACAATTCACACCATTTAGTCTTCTCAGAGGACTCTATACTTTCGTGTAAATTTAGATCTTTAAGATTTGGCAGGATGGTGGCATTAAAACTTTAAGGAGCTCCAAAATGCAGCTGTGGTAATGAAAAGTAAGGAAATTCCAAATTGTCTGTGACCTTGTTTACAAAAGGAGAGAGAAAGCAGAAACCATACAGCCTATCTGAAATAAAGAAAATCTTATGGCTTTTTCTTAATTTTGTGTCCCACAGTATAGATTTATAATACTGGAGTCTTTATATGAGTTTTGACTTGTTGGTATTTTTACTTGTGAAAGGGAAAATTACTTTTTGATTCCTTATACCTCTAAAGAGCTTTAACTCCTTAAAAATCTCAACAATCCATTTTCACCAGCATGATTTTATCTTAAGAATAATTAATAGGAAATTTAACTATTCCAGGCCCCAACCTCTGTATGAAATGTATTGGATAATAATGAAAATAGGCCGTGGAATTACTTAAACGGTAACATCCTTAAGATGCAAACTCTAGAAAGGAAAAAAAAAGTTTTGCAAAATCCTATTAACTCTGGTTTCAATATTTTCCTCCAGTTTTAAGCCAAGTACTATGTAATATAAATCAAAGAAGTTGCTAATAAGTACTTTAAATTGAGACCAATTTTGCTAATAATATTTGAAAGAGTTTGCTTACCAAGGAAAAAATAAAAACCATTTCTCTATACACTCATTATTCATGTAAGGAATTTTGAAAAATTGAGCATGGTGTCTTAGAGGATTTTGTGCTTTTGTGTGTGTAATATTTGCTTCTAGCTGCTCCTGGCAATGGTGAATTGTTACGTACACATTAATGTTTTCCCAGCCCAACTATTGTTCGCATTTTCCCTATATAAGATCTATAATGTATGTCTTTCAAAGAGAAATACAGAAATGTTAAAGCAGGAAAACCTGAATGTGATGTGCACATTTTCATCCCACATGGGCAATGTATTTGTTTTAATAAATGGAATTTTCAGATTCATTTCCTATGCAATCATTTTCATTGTTGAAGGCCTATGGACCCCTCACCCATTGGCCCCTGGTAAATTTGAGAAAGATGCTGACCAGAGGGGTGGGGTAATAGGAATCCTCTGATTTTCTTTAGGATTTTGTTAACAGAAAGTCCCTGAAGGAGATTCTCACAGGAGACTTTAGAAGCCTTTCTCAGTGGGTCTCTACATCTCATTACAGAGCTTGGGGGTGGAGGAGGGCATGCTGGGAAGAGCAGGACTCCTGAAGGCAGGAGCTGCATGACTCTCACAGGCTGCCAGCATGCTGCCTCAGGTGGGGGTTGGGAGGGCTCCTTCATCAAAAAAAATTGAACACAGAAAATGCTGTTCACAATTTAAAAATAGTACTGGAGAAGATAAATACTCAGAACTCTAGATTCAGCAGCTCCTTGGAGATATTCTTAGTCAAAAATGCCTTCTCATGTCCTTCTACTATGCCAGTGAATAACAGACCCTGCTCTGAGGGAAGGAGATACTGGGTCTTCGGGGACATGTGCTGTGACAGCAGTGTCTTCAAACCTCTGCTGAAGGAACTACTTGCAATTAGTGCATTTGCCATGTGCAGTACTGTTTCTCAGACTGCCACCCCGAACCACCTGCTTCAGAATTACCTGGGATGCCTATTCCAAAGGCAGCTGCCAGGCCCCCAACTAAAATTTCTGGTAGTGGCCCTTGTGGACATGCCCTATCACATGTGATAGTCTAAAAGCCACTTCATGTAAGTACTTATGACAGCTAATGTCTAAAGAAATATCTTCATAATGTCTAAGGAAAGACACAAACTAATTGTAAATATGCTCGCTTATTCCCACAGTTGCAGGAAGTGGCTGTTGGGAAGCGCCATGTCGCCTATGGGTGCAAACCGAACCAGCTCTGGATGTGAGATGCTGTGAAGGAAGAAGCTGGTGGGTTTTTAACTTTGCTCCTGTTTTGTTGAGTCCCTGTGGGAGGATTGCCTCCAGCTCTTGTTCTTTAATAAGCTGGTCACATTTTAGACAGAGCTCACAATGACGTGGGAATTGGAGCTGGGTCAGATCCAATCCATAAATTGCAAATAATTTGCCAAGGGAAATCCCTTTCCCTTCGGTTCTGCCCCAAATCTACATTTTCTTCTATTTAGAACCAGGAGGCTCAAGCAGAATTTATTTTTAATGAAGGGGGTCATGGGTTCCCAGGCCTTTCCTCAGTGAGAATTCCTCCTCTGTGTCCATGAGAAGGGAAACCTGGGTGTGGGGAATGGGTGGGGCATGCATCTACACTCTAAAGTGACAGAAAGCATGATACCTGGTGACTTCATTCTGTGTGCAAATGAGCCCATGTTGGAAGAACTAGAGGGCCAGGCTCACAGTTCCCATGTGACCTTGGACAAGTCCTTTCATCAACCCATGCTGTGAAGTACAGGCAGGAATACCATATCCACTTGCCTCACAAAGAGGTTACAACCTGATGAGAGAGCCCTAGTCAAGGGACATCATGGAGCAGGGGTGATCAAGAATCACCCCTGCTTGACAGCAATTTTTCAGAAGAGGGCAAGACTAGACAGTTCCTTCTCACCTCTTGATTCATCTCCTTTCCCCCTCTTTTTTCATTGCCCCTGGTTCAAACCCTCAATGCTTAATGTCTGAATTCCTGTCACACCTACTGATGTGGCCACTTAGACCCTCATCTCCTCCCACTCTAAGCCCTCCCACACACCTTTGAGTATTCATTAATCAGGACTCTTTGATCATAAGTGACTGGAACTTAACTGAAACCATCTAATAGCTGAGAGCTCAGAAATAGGCTCGCTGCAGGCTCAGCTGCATCCAGTGCTCAGATATGTCATCAGATGTCTCTCTCTCTCACCCCTTGCCTCAGCTTTCCTCTGTGCTGGTTAATTCTCAGACTCTTCCCTGGCAGCACTGGGATAGCTCCAGGTTTACATCTCACCAGCTAAACAAGAGCAGAAAGATAGCAGCAAAAGCCCCTGGCCATATTCCAGAAACACTTCCTGTGACTCTTGCTGGTTGAATCTGGCTTATATACCCATCCATCCCTGAACCTGTGTGACACAGGAGAAGTACTCCTTCTCAAGGAGGAGAGATTGAAGTTTAAAGGCAAAAACAGCTGTGCCAACACATGGTGCCAGATTCCTCAAGGTAATGTCAGGTTGCATCACGCAAAAAGACAGCGCTCTGTTAATGATGCTCGCCAGAGCCACAATGCACTGCTGGCTCTCAAGACCCCAGGAAGTCAAACCTTATCCCATTAATTCTACCTTGCTTGCTATGCTCTTTTCTGGTCTATCCTGCCTCCTGTGGATATAACATTTTTCAGTCCTACCTCTAAGCCATTGTTACCTCCTCTGGGATGCCATTTCTCAACTCCTTAAGTAAATAAATCTTGCTCATTTTTCAGGGTCCAGTCCAAATTCCATGCTGTCTGTGAATGAATTCAGGGACTAATTTCTCTCCTCAACCCTTAATGTCTTTGTCATCATCAACAAACAATTGCATATCTGACTGTGCTTGAGGCATGGCGCTAAGGTAGACACACACCAGAGTCCTTGCCTTGATGAAGCTGGTGGTTGAGTGGAGGAAGGGACAAGTAAATGTTTAATTACCAGTTAGATAAGAAGTGCTTGGACTTGGGGAGCTGAGAAGGGGGTCTCAGGTGAATAGCCAGTTGGAGGAAGTGATGTGGGAATTAACTGTTCATTATATGAAACTCTTGTCAGGAGGAGATTTTGTCTATCTGATCATCTCCAAGGGAGTGGAGAATATCAGTTGCACAGGACTCTCTGTATCCAAGGTGCTGGGTACAGCTCTTGGAAACAGTAACTACGCAGAAATGATTGTTGATGGATTAAGTGCAGGATTAATACCTGCAGAGATGGGACAATGGTGAAGTGAAACTAGTGAAAGCCAGTCTTGTGTGTTGGCCAAAAACAGCTGAGAAGGAAGCTGTCTCCATAAGGCAAGAACCAAGCTTCAAGGAGCTCCCAGGCCCTCTTTCCCCAACCAGCACAGTTCCCTGTCCCTGGGATTTCTTTATGCTGAGCCAGCAGCCTGTTGGCCCCAGTGATCATCAGCACCTGACAACCTACAGGCTGACTTGGTGGGCCCCTGCAGACTCAGAGTACAGACAAAATGCCCCACTGGCTGCAACACCCTAATTTTAGCCCAAAGGAAGGGTCCTTTTCACTATCCATTGGAAACACTATCTCCAGTTGGCTTCTACTTTGTCTATGTGTGGTTATTTAAATTTAGATATAAATTAGTTAGCACTGTGTAAAATAAATCTGTTACCCTCATCACGTGCCAAGTGCTCAGAGCCACACACTGTAGCAGCCATTGTACCGAGCTGAGATTAGAACATTTTCCCACTGCATGAAGTTCTGTTAGATGTGGTGCTCCCAGCAATGGTTAGCAACCTTTTCCTCCTCATGCAACTGACAAAATATGCTTTCAAGTTGTGCTCAAATTTTAAATCACAGGGACCAAGAAAAGTACTATAAAAATTTATAATGATCACAGTTGGCTGTAGGTCACAAGCCAGCCCAGCTGTGTTACAAAAGAAAGTCTGTGAGCTATGTCTATCCTAGGGTCCTCTGAGCCATAAATTTACCCCTGTCTGTTTCATTGATGAAATGCAAAAACAATAACCATGATGATAGCAAGAGTGAACACTTATTAAGGGCTTAACTCTATGCCACCTGCAATGTTAAACATTTTATAGACATCACTTAATTCTCACAGTAACTCTGTGAGTACAGATATTATTTATCTCCCATAGCAGCTACCTTTTGTGCCCCATGTCACATTTGAGGACACTTCTGACTTCAGCTACAGCTGTAGTGTAGATTTCCCTGCAAGTTCTTTCTTCTAGGTGGTGAGGAGGGGTTAAAATTCCCAGAAACGGCCCTCATTGAGGGATGAGACTGTGGCTACAGTCCCATACTCCCACCCATCATGGAAAATCACATTGTATGTGATTTCTCAGAGTTGTCAGTGTTGATCTTCAATTGCCCAGAATATAAACCAGCCTGATAGCATACCACATTGGGGTTTTTCCCTCTGTCTCATCTTTATGCTTCCGCCATGTCTGTTTTCTGAGATCACTTGCACCCAATCCCAGTAAACTATCTATATCCAAGTCCTTGACTCAGACTATGTCTTGAGGGATGGGGATATTCAAACTTAAGTCACCTTCATTTCACAGATAGGTAATTTAGATTTAGAAAAATAAGTATGTCCCCATATCCCTGGTGTTACTAAGTGAGGGATCAAAGATTTGAACCTAGATTCCTCTTGATTCCAAAGATTGAATTCTCAGCTACTATCTTACACCACAAACATCAAGAGGGAGGTTATAAGGAAAGTTTTGAATCTGTTGTTGTTTATGGAATAAGCAAGTTGTTTATGAACTTCAAATCTCTGAATCACTTCTCTGGAATGAAGATGTCAGTTAACTCTATCTTGTCGATATTAACTTTCATCACCGTGGTTACTTGTTACCTAGAAACTATGCATTTTGCTTCAAAATGTGTTCAAAAGTTTCCTGGTGTAAAGGAGCCTGAGAAAGGAATACTGAGAAGGGTAATTTTAACAGAGCAAGTCTAGAATGTTTACTTTCTTCAGGACTTTTCAGGACGGGAAAATTCTTCCCTTTTGCAACTACTGTTTTCTGTAATCTCAGGACACAGTAATGACCCTTCAAGGGTCAGAAGCAGAGAAGCAGTGGAGGGATCAGGAAAGACTAGCAAGACAAAAGCCATTACAAAGGCAGCTTGGAGGTCACCCTGGGCTTCTTTGGGAAAAGATAAGAATGGTGCTCATTTCCTTCCCCAGCTCCCACCCCCACTTCCTGCCCTACTCCAGGAATATGCTGCATCTCCTCAGCTTGTCACAAAGAATCAGCAGATGTTGCTGCACTTGCCTATGCACACACATGAGGAAAAGCTTACTGTTCCTGAAAGCAAACTGCTATTCTAAGAAAGGGGTCCTGTGGAGAACTGTATAGGTAGAAATTACACATGTTGATTGTCAACAATGAGCACCTGAGACTTATATGATGTTATAATGTGAAATCCATAACACTAACGCCATTTTAGTATTAAAAAATAAACAGTTTAAAGAAAACAAAACACATTTTAAAAAGGTGTCAGGATGAGGTATTGGCACATATCATCTAAAAAGCAGCATCCTCACCTGTAGGTTATCTTGTTTTAGCTTATAATAGCAGCTCTCAGAATGTTCCAGGAACTCTTGAGAGCTCTAAAATCCTTTCAGGGGGTCAGCAAAGTCAAAACTATTTTATTTTATTTTAAAGATTTATTTATTTGTGCATACAGAACTGGGGTACAGGCCAGAGGTGCAAGGGTGGTGAGAGGATTCACCAGAGACAGAGTGGGAAGCAGAACAGGCTGACTGACCAAGTACACTGCTGAGGGGAGCGGGCAGGTCAGGCGAGGTCTGCCGCGCCATATGGGTCACCTACGGGGCAGTCGGGGATCGAACTCACGGTGAGGTGGCCTTAGCTTCTTAGTGCCGTGCTTCAACCCGCTGTGCCACCAGGGAGGGCCCCAAAACTATTTTATAATAAAACTATGATGTTATTTGATGTTATATGATGTTATTTGCATTGTCTACTCTTATTCTCTCACAGGCACAGTTGCGCTTTTAGAGATAGGTATTGATATAACAACAGATTAAACGCAAGCACACATGTGAGAACGCATCAGTCTTCTATGACATCAATCATTACAAAAATTCACAAAAATGCAAAACAATGCCAGTCTTTTCACTACAATTCTTGTTTTCAAAATATAGTTGTTTTCATAAAATATGTCATTTTTGCTAGCATACAGTGAGTTTGTTGTTTTTATTAAATTAACAAATATAATTTTTAATTTTAGTTTTTAATTTCTATATGTTAACTAGCATTAGTTGTAGCCCATCTGTGTCAAAACCTTAATGGTTCCAGGCAATTCGCAATAATTTTTAAAAGCAGAATGGGGTCTTTTGACACGAGTGTTTAAGAACTGCAGCCTTGAAGTTTTACACATAGAAAGTGTGTCATTCAGTCTCTGATAGCTACTTAGTAGCAGTGTCATGAGTAGCACCTTAGAGAAGCTGATTCAAAGGACAAGATAGTCATGTTTGACACTGCTGTTCAAATATTTTCTAAGAAAGCACTATGGATTTAATTTCCCAGTTAAGCAGTATGCTTAGAGACGATTTTCCACAATAAAAGGTAAATCATGACTCTCGTATAGGTATAAAATGAACACATGTCAAAGATCCTATTTAATTCATATCTCAGTAACGAAACTAGACAGATGTTACCATGGCTCAAAGCAAACTTCAAACAACAGACATTTTAGATGAGGAATACCAAAATGAATTCACAGCTGGGTGCAAAACTAGCTTCTATCGCAAAGGGTGACAAAAGTCTATTCAACTTCCACAAGGCAAAATTTAGTTGTATATCTAAACCAAGAATCTTTTGCATTGCTCTTAGCTATCTGCAACTCAGTTATAAAAATATGGTAGCTCAAATGCAAGGAGAGGCGGAGTGCCTGCAGAATCAGAATCTGACCACTAGGAAGAGCATTCTGAGGAGTCCAGAGCTTCCCAATGAAACAGGTGAGACCCCATTAAGTGCCAGGCACTGAGCTGACTCAGGAAAAGAACTTGGTGTATATACCTGCACTAAGTATCTCACAATTTGTTCCTATATACTATAGCTTCAATGTCCACATCCCCTTCAAATTCATATATTAAAATCAAGATTCTAAATGTAATGGTATTTAGGTGGGCCCTTTAAATGATGCTAAATCTCCTACAAGAGATCCCTCACCCCTTCCACCATGTAAGGACACTGAAAAGACAGCTCTTATGAACCATGAAGCAAACCCTCACAGATAGCAAATCTACCAGTATCTTGATCTTAGACTTTTCCAGTCCCCCCTACCACCTCCCCCCCAAAAAATATGCCCTGGTCCTCGTAGAGAGAGGGGGTATTTCTTAGGATTCATCTCCATCTTCTGGTTAATAAAAACCACCACCTATTTATTGCCTACTATGTTTCAGGTGCTTGACATTTTCCTTTAAAGACCCACCAGATAATATTATCCCCTCATATTACAGGTAAGGGATGAGAAGCTGGAGAAGCTAAGTCATACACATGTCCAAGGCTCAAAGCCTGGTATGTTTGTTTCCACCTTCACTCTCCCATTCAGGTCTCATTCAGCAGAGCTTCTCTGGCAAACATATATTTTGCAGTCAGTGTTTACACACAAGTGGTTAGTGATAACACCTTGAGAACCATGCATTTTTTATTAACCTCTGAATTTCATTCATTATTTCCCACAGTTCTTTGCTCATAGACATAGGACCTCAAAGCGATCTTTTGTTTTCTTCATCTTTTGGGGGCAGAAATAGCCAAAACCACAGGCCAAGCACTAGATCCAGTTGAGTTTCATATAGCCCACAAACTAAAACTGGTTTTCACACTTTTAAATATCAAAAATTTTTTTGCATTATCAAAAGAAAATGATATTTTGTGACCTGTGAAAGTTTGTGAAGATTGCCACACACATTTGTATTTTCTGTGCCTGCTTTCAAACTACAACAGCAGATTTTTGAAGTTGTGACAGAAACTTTAGGGCCTACAGAAGTGAAAACATCTATTGTTACCAGAAAATGTTTGCCAACTCTGAACTCAGTGTTGGATATTGAGAATTGAGAATAGAGAATAAATTTCTCAATTTCTGGGAACCCCAGAGTAAGTAGTTCAAAGGATTTCAACATGGTGTATGACCTCAATGTGGCAGGTTTCAGAATTGCTTCAGGGGATTTCTATTACTGAGGGGTATCTCTGTAAGGAGGCAAAACACCACTGTGGTTTTAAGTTCTGGTAGAAGGGCCATTTGGGAAGGTTCTCGGCAAGATTTCACTCCATCAGCACCTCTATCATTCCATGAACATTCTGGTTATGTCCTGTGGAAGCTCCACTTGCATTTACCATTAATTACAATAATTAAAATTAAGTGGTGCCTCCTATGTGGGAATTTTCCAGTCCCTTACCGGAAGAGGCTTCTAAATAATTCTATTTCAAGAGCACCCTCTACTGGTCAGTTCACAGAAGGCACCATATACCGTCGTTTACAACTCTAGATGGGTGTGGATGGCAAAAATCAGGCAAAGGTAGATTTTGCTGTAGACACAAAGGCATTGGGGGGTCTTGTCTTAAAGCTTGGTAAAGTTTTTCACAGTATACGAGCCTTAACTTCTGAAGACAGAGAATTTCTTCATTGTTAAGCTCCCTTTGAATGCAAATTAACATACCCTAGTTAGGCCTGATTTGAAGAACAAAAGCCTTGCTGAATGCTGGCTGCCCAAACAACCTGTTAATGAGGCCGGGCTGACTTTAATGCTTACTTCCCTAGGGATTTCTGGACAGGGGAAGGGCAACTTCTGGTTTATTAAGACTTAGAGATCTGGCTTGTGGCAGATCTTTTTTTTTTTTTACATTATTCTTCATTTTGTGCATTTTTCCATCTCGGTTGTAATCCCCATGGGCCTCCCATCACCAGTTCACCCATGTGCCATCCCCACAGTCCAGTGGACTCCTCCCACCCCAGTTCAGATCTTTTAATACTTAATACGGAGAGGGAGGCCTGATTAGGATTGGGATAGGATTATGGTGTGACTGGGATGGATGGATTCAACAAAGTAAGGCAAGTCTAGGAATGTAAACAAAAGCTTTCAACTTTGCTCTTTTGGGGCAAGAGTCTGGACTAAATAAAGTTATGCTGTGAAGGTGATGGAGCAGCAAGGACTTGTTAATGTGGACACTAATCTTTGTAAGGACTTGAGGCTAGGGTTTGGGTTCTCAGTTTAAGATGGTGAGTGCTGTCTAAGAGGCCCAGTGACCTGGGAGGTGGGCCTAGTTTGTGCCCCATGACTTGAGGTAAAATGTTGGGTCTACTCCACATTCCCATTTGTTAGGAGTGAATGGAACTGCATTTCCATTTACAGTGAAAATTTGTATTTTGAAAGTGAGGACTCTAGGCTAACAGGTAGCCCCTAAAGGAAACCAGAATATGTCATCCAGAATTACGGGACTTGTCAGAGATGCTTGTCTGTGAGGCTCAGAGGATGTGGCTAACCCAGGACATGAGAATTAGAGCTGCTCTGAGAGGTGGGTTTAGCTATCACCAGCAGGTAGGAAGCTAAAGCAATGCAACAGCTGAAATCAGCACAGTGTAAATGGAGAACAGTTGCAAACCGCTGAGGATGCAGCAATGCTTCTGTGCATATCAGTGACTGAGCGGCCAAGACTCACAGATGCTCGCACCTCTTCCTCAAGGGACAGGGGTTCTTGTCACAACACCAGAACAGCATCTTAGAGCCTGACTTGACATCTGAGAGCCTCCTTGTGCCCAGCAGAGAGGGCCATGGACAACAAAGAGGAATGAGCTGAGAAAAAAAGAAAGAAAAGAACTCGTCCACCTGACAGGCCAGAATGAAGAGGACAGAAAAGGTACTTAGTTTTCATGGAACAGAGGATTTGACCTATTTCTTCCTGTGAATTTAATCAACTCAATGCCTGAAACATTGGGAAACAATAGAAGTGGGAAGGAAATTGTTCCAAGTGAAGGCTGTCTCTGCAGGGATCCAGCAGTGTGAACTGCAGGAAAAGCAGGTGTGCGCTGGGCTCTTGCCCATGCCTGGGAAGGCAATGAATGGTGCTGATGGGAGACTGCACTGAGGCCTGGGAAAGGGTCTGAGTTAGAACTCTCTCCTGTGTAGAGAGGCTGGCCCATTGGAGAACAGCACCGTCTCTAACAGCTGTTTTCCATCTGGAGTGCATCACCTGGAGGCCTTGTCAAAACATTGCTGGCTCCTTCCTCACCGGCTCAGATTCAGTGCATCTGCTGTGGGCTGCAGAGTGAGCACTTCTAACAAGGGCACAGGCGATGCTGATAGTCTGGTCCAAGGATCAGACTTTGAGAACCGCTATCCTGAGCATCCCCCCAAAGGTGGTGCACCTCACATGACCTATTATGATTTTTAATAGTTTAGCAACAATGCACCTGTTTACATGTATCTTCAAAAGTACTATTTGTATATCACATTAATGATTTTAAGACTAGGTAGTCTTATGTAGGACAAGTAAAAAGTGAATCCATTTAGCAACATTAAGGGGGAAAACAGTGTGAAATGCAATGTAGGAAAAAACCAGGAAGTACTATGCAAACGACTGATATTTAATGAATATGAGAACAAAAAAGAAAGTCATCTTGCATTTACTTATACTTCGTATGTAGTTAAGTATATGTTCGAAATTAACAAAACTAGCATAGACTTTCAAAATGAAAAATGATTAGACTCTGCCTGTCAGAGCAGACACAACCAAAGGCAATCCGTTCTTCTGTAGACGTGAATGCAGGTATCATCCCAGTTAAGGCAGTTAGTTGGGTCTTTGTTTTATAGATAATGATACTGAAATTGCAAGCCGTTGTCTTGCAAGCTTGCATTCAAATTAGGAGCAAAACTATGACTAGAATATAGACTATAAAATGTTGCAGAAACAAGAGCAGCAGAGTGTGGCTAGCAGCTCCCATGGGAAGCTGGACATAGTCTTTGGGTAACCCAATCCCCTCCACCTCCAACCCCCACCCAGGAAAGAGCTCATTCAGGATGTTAAACTTCTCTTGCAATAGTAAGTAGCCCAGTAACCTTCTTTTGTTATAGAGCCCAAGTTGCTTTGTTTTCATTTATTGAGATATAATTGACATATAACATTCTATAACTTTAAAGTATATAGCCTATTGGTTTAATACTTCTATACATGGCAATATGTTTAACACCTCTGCCACATAATTTCTTTTTGCAATGGAAGGAATTGAGTTTCAGCCCCTGCACTATGAGCTTTGCTCTTCGTAGTACAGTCTTGTTGACTATATATGGTGTGCATTAGACCTCCAGAACTTAGTACCCTTTAATGACATCTCCCCAACTCCTCACCCTTGAGGCCTGGTGCCCATCATCAACTCTTGATATATGATATATGATATCACATACAAGTGATATCATACAATATTTGTCTTTGACATCTCACTTTTGAGAGTTCATGAGAATGAACTGAGCTCAGAGTCAGTAGTTTTGTTCCTACTTCAGCCACTAACACTGAGCAATACCTGCTAATGGATCCAGTGGCACCTTTGCTGTTCTTATAGCTTTTTGGTGAGGACACAAGTACAATAATCATAATACAATACCAAGAGGTTGATCGATCTCTGCTGTGCTCCAACTCACAAAGCGGACAGGAAGGATCAGGCAAGATACCTCATAGCAGAAAGGGCCTTGAAGGATCAGGATGTCTTTGAGAATGAGAGAGGGAGAGTGTACAGCCCTAGACATAGCATTCCAGGGGGAGAAACCGGGTAAGCAAAGATACAGAAGCAGAGATGTCTGGGAATTATTTAAGGCTATATTGGCAGTTATTGTTGATCCACAATGAGTTAAGTACAGAAACTAAGAGTAATCATTTTAATAACACAGTAATTCAGAGTAATCTTGTTTCTGTTTAAAAATACTAAAAATATGATTATAACTACATGTTTTTGTTTCATTTTTCCAGTGTTACTTTTTTTTTTTTAAAGGTTTATTTATTTGTGCATACAGAACTGGGGTACCAGAGGCTCTGGGGCGGTGAGAGGCTTCCCCAGAGACAGAGTGGGGAACAGAACAGGCAGATCGACGAAGTACACTGCTGAGGGGAGCAGCGGGC
>NW_004567114.1:37199561-37216589 GCF_000260355.1 Condylura cristata | reverse complement strand
AATCGAACTCATGCGGAAGTGGCTTTAGATTCTCAGTGCTGTGCTTTAACCCGCTGCGCCACCAGTGAGGGCCCCAGTGTTACATTTTAATTGTCTTTTATGTAAAGCATTGGTCTGTGATAGGCTAGAAATTTAAATAATGGCCCTTCATCACAAATAATTTGAGAAGCACTGGAGTTTAGGAAATGTCATGTCTTTAGAGCCGTACAGGACAGGAAGGGAAGCAGAAGTAGAAAAAATAAGCTTGAAATAATAGATTGAGGCATATTGTGGGGTGATGGTTTGGTCTTTTTGAGGTAATGTAAGTGATATAAGCCTATTTGCAAGCTCAGAAACAAAGAGGCAGGAAAGGATGGAAAGGGAACCTGAAATATGTGAAATTTGACTTATAAGTGTTGACTCTTTTAATTTTTCTTAATTAATTAGTACAGATCAAACAAAGCACATTTGATGGGCACATTGATGGGCCACCAGCTGGTGATCTCTGATCAAAAATGTAGCTGTGGCTGAGCCTCTGAGTCTTGGGTCTGACTACAGCTGGTCATCAGCGCTGTACAACTACTACCCACTCACCAGCGGCATTTCAAAAGTCCCAAATATTCAGGGGCTAGAGGTCATAACTGACTCATCATTTCACAAAATGGCTGTGATTTCATTTCTCTCCTATGTGGAAAGGAGGCGCAAGGCAGATAGTAGCTTCATATTTGTGAGCTTTTTCATTTCACTTTCTCCAGTGATGCTTAGAATACATGGGAGGGGCCTAATTTATCCCCTAGAGCCACCATCAAAGAGATCTGGTTATCAGAAGCAGATTTATGCTCTCTTTGGAAACCAAATTCCAGGTATTTCCTAACTGCAAGGAAAGCATGTGAAAATGGCAGCAACTTCAGAGATACACGCTCCACTGAGCTCTGCAGCCAGAGGCTGCCAGAAAGCTGTGCTCATTGGGGAAATAACTTCAATCCTCATTAACAATTGAAATTATTTATTCCTACATAGTCATTAGTGGGACCAATGAGGTCAGGTCTCAAGTTCCACCAACGCCATCAGGGAGACTGTGGAGAGGAAAGGGAGGGGAGAGATTGCTTTTCCTTGGCATTTGCTAATCTCCATGCCCAGCATTGAATACTAAGTGCTGAACATGAAATTCCCAGGAGGAGTTTGCTGCTCTCATTTGCCAAAGCGAAAGCAGGAAGGACACAGCAAACAAAAAAAAGAAACAAAGTGTTCAAGGGGTAATGAGGATAAAGAGCAAAATTTTCCTGTTTATTATTGAACCCCATGGTAGTAGCACATTGGCACTATTTTCTAAGGTGCTACAGAAAAGAAAAAAGCTGATAGGGAAACAATGAAGCTTTTCCTGTGCCTTGGAATGGTATTGGGGCCAGTATCTCACTGGAAAACCGGAAAATCTACTTGAATTAGCAATCACAATGGGAGAGTGGGAAAGACATGTGTCTTGATTGATGACAGCTGTGCTTCGCCTTTTCTTTCATTCTCTCAGCCTTAGAATTTATTTTCCTATAATAGACAAATTCTTCAGATGGCTATCCAGCCCTTTCCGGCAATGCTAACTAGTAACAGGAGGTCTGAAGGTGAAGAAGTCTGTAAGGGTGGCTCTCAATCGCCCACACTGATGGCTAAAAGAGAGCAGAAGGTCATTTGCAACAGCTAGTCTCTTGCGCGCATAATATGCTAGGTAATGTGGGGCCTCGGTGACCCCTCACCTCACCTCTGCAGCCCATCACTGGCCTCCCAGCTTTGCCTCTTCACCACCTACGCTCTGTTCACACAGCAGCCAAAAGGATCTTAGAGCCCAAGTCAGAGCTGGTCACAATCTGCTTAAAACCTTCTCTGGCTCTTCTGTTGCATTTAAAACAAAACCCAAACTTCTCATTAAGGCTTTCAAGGCCCTGCTGACCTCTGTCAGCAGACACACTGTTAAAGGGGTGAGGCAGATTTCCATTAGTAATAAGTTTTGCAAAAGGAAGAGCCTTTTGTAAACCAAAGTCATCTGAATCTGTACAAGCAAATGGGCCATTTAAAGTAAATGGAAGAACAGGGAGGGGAGAAAAGAGGGCCCTAGTAGTCAGCAAAGCGCAGGATCCAAAGGGCTGGTTGGTATAAATGCAGTTAGGCCAGCTGTGTCTGCCTCCTGTGACTTGGAAGTTAGGATTCTTTCCTCCCATAGAGCCTGTGAGACAAAGACCAATCTTTAGGTGATGGTTACAACAAATAGCAACTTTTTTTGTTTTTTTTTTTTTTTTTTTGACAGCGTTGGGTCACTTCAGGAAAGTAGCCTTGAGCTTTTAGAAACTACATTGATGTTTGGCCAAATGTTCATAGGGCAAGGTTGAGGCCTAATGGAGAGGAGGACTTGGGGGAGTCTGGCTAGAGTATTTTCTAGAGGAGAATCTTTGTCACCTGCTCCTATGCCCCGCTCACAACACAGCCACTCACCCACCCATCTTGTTCTCTTCTCTCCTGCACCCAGATCAACTTTCCTGCCAAAGGGCTTTGTTGTTCACATGCTTTGCTTCTCTTTGTCTCTTTTTGGACTTAAATAACAGCTCATATTTTATGCTTCAACCTGAAAGTCACTGGGCCCAAGAGACCCCTCTGCCCACCTTTCTGTCAGCTGGGCCTCGTTTGCCTTGCTACACCCATGTTAGGATGACTTCAGTTGTAAGTGGCAAAACCCCAAACCTCATTCAAGCACCAGAAGGAACTGATTTACTCACATAATTGAACAGCTGGATATAGGCTTCACAAGACAGTTTCAGGAATTGCCTTTCTCCACCTCTTGGCTCTGCTTTCTTCTGTTATTTTTACTGTCTGCTAAGTTTTCCCCACAGTATGGCAGGTGAATGCTGCAGAGTCTATACAACTAATGAACTTCTCTTTATTCCTATTCCATTTATATATAATGTTAAAATGGAGCTCTCCTAGCCTTGGGTCCACTTTTGCTTTTAATGATAAATCATGAAATTCCAGAGTCTGACCTTAAAGAAAATAAAAACAAACAACCACGTCTTCATAATTAATACAGAGAGTCTCAGAAAGAGTTGAAGGGACTGTTCTTTCCACAGGAAGCTCCCAGAAAGAAAACCCTCTTCCTTTGCAATTTTTTTAAAAAATGATCTGATTTAATGGTGTGTTAAATTGATAACATTCATTAGAATATCAAACTGGTTCTTCTGTGCAATATGGAGACTTTTGTGTATATTCTTGTTACCAATCTGTTCTGTTCACAGTCTTTGGGAGAATAATTTGAACAAAGGAATTAGCACAACTGCTAAAACCTTTTTAAAATGTTGCAAGTTGTGAAAAGAACCTTCAAAGAACAACCTGTATGTTGATAATGTGATATCACACTTGATAATGTGTTTCCTGGCAATAATGTTGACATTGTCACCTCCGCTTTTCTGAAATACACCATTCCTGCAAATCTTTTAGGCCTCTGTGCTAGGGATCAGATGAACCCCACTACAACTGTCCAACTCTGTCTTTGTAGCACCAAAGCAGCCAGTATGCAAATGGGCACTGGGCTGTGCTCCAGTGCCACTTTACTTATGGATATCAAAACTTGAGTTTCACACAATTTTCATGGGTCACAAAATATTATTATTTTGATTTAGTTCTTTGTAACAATCTATAGACCATTCTCGTCTATCGTTTGCAATGAGCGCTCCTTCTGGACTGTCATCCCCTCCCTTACTCACGTGGCTGACACTCCTACTGCCTGTATGTTTCCATGTTCCACCTTCTCAAGGAGGCTTAACCTGTATAAAACTAAAACTTGCATTTTATCCATTTCTCCCACCATTTTGATTCCATTCTTTATTCCCTTACCTTGTTATGATTATCCCATAGGATTTTTCACCTTCTAAAATACTAAATAATTTACTTATTTATAATTGGACTGTTCACTGATCCTTGCCAAATGAGGTATGCTCCCTGAGGGCAGAGGTTTTTTTTATGTAAGTTCACAGATGCAACCAAGGTTCTTAAAAGACTGCTAGCACACAGTTTTGTTGAATAATTAAGCAAATGATTGATGACCTATCAAACCTCTGGCCACTCATTTAGATTAATGAGTCAATGGTCAGATCAGTTGATAATAAAATTGGTTTCCCCTCTGTGAAATGCATAAAGGACTTGCTCTTCACAAGTGAAATTATTGAACAAGATTCATTTCCTGTTAACACTTCATTTGAGACAGGCTAAAGGGCTCATTCAAATTGGGGGAAGGCTAAGGGTTTTAAACAGAAAAGAGCTATGAGCAACTACAAGCTTCTTTTCCAAATTAGCCTTCTTTCCTGCTCATGTCCATGTATCTGAGTTCTTCTCACTATCCCACAGATGGGAGTAACAGGGGCTGATAACCAGAGACAGTTTAGGGGCCATAACTGACAACTTAGGGCCCTGACATAGAAAGAGGCCAGGAGCAAGCAACTTCATTTGTTTAGTTTTGTTGCTTTAAAGGGTGAAATCTATATAACAAATTTTTTTTAAAGCCACCCCCCCCTTAAAGAAACATATTATCTGCAATTGTATGTAAGTATTCCTTTAATATTTTGCCTTCCTTGATGGTTCCATATTTTATTCTTTTCTTGGGAGCTATTGTTTCATTAATTATATGAGTGTATGATTATGGCTGCAGCTTTGGTCAGTTTTGTTTGTGGCAAGACACACTGGAAACTGGTTTTCTTAATTTACTCTGTAAGAATCTTAATTGGAAAATACAGAGGGTCTCCCGGTGCCTCCCTAAAGCTGTATTCTTACCTGAAAGCATACTTTACACTTCTCAGACTTTATCATTTTAAACTCTTGATTATAATTATTTATTTACATATCTGTTGTTGATATGATCCTTAAACTTTTGGAACATATTTTATGCAACTCTATGCCCCACAAATGCTAAAGTGTCTAGCTATAATCTTTGAAATAAAACATGAATAGTTCTTACTCCCAAGAATATCAGTAGTTCCCCATATCATGGCAAAAAGACCTTTCATGACCAAGCCCCTGCTTCTTTCTATAGTCTCTGTTACCCTCTAGCCTCTCTGGGACATGCTGCAGCTCATTCCTTGCCTTTGTACATTCTCTTCACTCAGAATAAGTCACCCTATTGACTGGCTGGTGAACTCATCATCACCTTCAAGTCATAGTTCATACTACTATTCTTTTTCTCCCTTAGCCTTTCTGAACTTCATGAAAGGGGGGACTTAGTCTGTCTTGTTCACTGTTGCCTCTCCCATGTCTGAAAACAGGAATTGGGTCAAGAAGGCCTAATAAGATGGTTGCATTATTTCTAAAAGACAACAGAAAACTACTAAAAGATTCTAAACACTAAAAAGTTATGGAGAAGTGTTGTTTTAGAAAGTCACTAGCATTGCTGTGTAAAGGAATAGGAGTTGATGGCCCACTGTTTGCAATGGTGATCACTGGAACTACCACATGGGTATTATATTTGTATATTTACCTGTAGATCACTTACAACTAGTCTGAAAGGTGCTTTGCTAGAAGTCCTTGAGTTGGCAGTGTTTTTAAGAACAACATCTATTATGTAGGAAGCACACAATAAATGAACGAATGGAGAGTGAAAACAGTAAAAGGCCAAAAGAACGCTTATGTCCAATAATAAGAAATCCTAAATTTCATTATCCTAAATATAATGAAATGATATAACTAGGAGTGAAAAAAATTGACTTGAAAACGAGGAAACAGGCTTCTCAATTGCTTTCTACCTATTGTACAAGGAAGCTGACAATAAAGTTTATTTGAGCGTCGACGTGCCGCGACGTGGCCCCGCCTCCTTGGCGGAGTCCGATTGGTGGGCACTCGCCGGCATCCGCCTTTCCTAAGCCACGATTGGCGAAGGCCGCCGTCATTTCCGAGCGTCCTGGCGTCTGCCCGCCCTCTCGCCGCGTTGCCGGTGCCTGAGCCGCCCGCTCCAGCTCGCCTCTCCTCTCCCGGCCGAAGCCCGGGGGACCAGAGCGAGAAGCGGGGACCATGTTCCGACGTAAGCTGACAGCCCTCGACTACCACAACCCTGCAGGCTTCAACTGCAAAGGTGAGGCGCGGCGGCCCCGGCCTGGCGGCGCATTTCTCACCCCACCGGCGGCGGCTTCCTGGCGCCGGGTCACAGGCTCCCTACCCGGACCCACCGCGGCCTTGTCTCCCCCTGGGCTCCGGGGCCCCTCTCCTCGGAGCGGTCTAGTAGCTCTGCTTTCCGCGGCGCCTTCTTCACCCACTCCCTCCTCCCTCGGCGTCGCCACTTTTTGCACTTGCTGAACTCCAAACACCACCCCCACCCGGCCCCTCAGCACGCAGTTGGAGCGCCTGCCCTTCCTTCCTTGCCTCAATCCCGCACTTCCCGGCTGATGGAGCAGTCTCTGTAGCACCTGTGGTGGTAACAGCGCTGGAATCTGAGGATGCGGAGGAACTTGACTAGTTCACTGCCTGGAAGGTGGGGGCGGGGAGAGGGGACAGTCGAAGCCCATCTGGCAGTTAAGAGATCCAGACCATCCATAATGAAGTCCTGGCTGGGCGTTGTTGGGGTACCGCTAATTCAGGCTAATTTCGTTGTGTGGGTCTTGCAAAAAAGTGGTAACAGGTGAGGAGGAGGGAATGGGGCGGTAGGGGGTGGTAAACACGAATTCAAGCTAATTTCGTTGTATGGGTCTTGCAAAATAGTAACAGGTGAGTGGGGCAATTGAAAAAGTAAATTCAGAGGCATTTAGGATTTTACAGCATTAGCATTTTTTAAAACACTTTTTCGTCTGCTCTTATTCAACTACAGCCCACTGCTCATTTTTCTTAACCTGTGGTAGAGGAGTAAGTTCGAAAGTTCTCAAGGACAGCAGCCTCTGATACTAACACATCATAGAGTTAATTCTCAAGATTTCATAATGGAGACTTGAACTTCAAGTTGAAAAGGATACCTAACCAAGTTAATAGGGTTTTCTTGATTTCCTGTAGAAGGTTATCACTTTATAGAATCTTGTTTTTCTAGTTTGCCTTTTACTTAACAAGAAAGGGTCGGTGGCAGTACAGCTTAGATCGGGATTTTAATCTTAGCCCGTTTTCTCATTTGTGAAATATATCTACCTTTAAAGGGTGTGGGAATATTAAACGAAACAACCCGTGCACACTTGGGCATGCATTTAACTGTTGTAACAATAAGTAATAGTCATGGCCAGAATCTTTGTTTGATAGAATTTTATTATTACTTGGCTGTAAGTTTAAACTGACCTAGTCTCCGTTCCCCCAGAAATGGGGATAGTCACAGCAAAACTATGTCAGACGTTTGTTTTATTGAATATTTATCAATTATTCATTAATCATTTAATCTTCATAACAACCTTGTTGAGGGAGAGTCCTATTCCCGTTTTGTAACTCAAAAAAATGAGTCATAGAAAATTAGGTGATTAGCCCAAGTTTACGTAGATGGAGCTAGAATTTAAATTCATGCCAGAAAACAAAACATTTTAAATCTGTTAAACCAAATTATACACCTATTTTGAGCAATTCAATTAACTTACTATCTTGAGTTTTAAAAAAATTCCAAAGACTGTACTTGTGGAGAAGTGATTTTTACCTAGTGCTTCAAGTGACTTACTAGTTACTTTTGTTACAGATGAAACAGAATTTAGAAACTTTATTGTTTGGCTTGAAGACCAGAAAATCAGACACTACAAGATTGAAGACAGAGGTAATTTAAGAAACATCCACAGCAGTGACTGGCCTAAATTTTTTGAAAAGGTAATGAACTAGAAATTAAAATAAGTGTATAAAGAACTCCTCTAAAGTTGCATGAAAACAGACAAGTTTGAAATTACTTTGTCCTTTTAAAAAATAAATGAAAAGTGAGGGAGTTAACTTTTCCTCTCCATGCTGCTTTTGTTTTTAGAGCAAATGTTATTCTACAATGCATATTGTATTCTTTTTAATTGTATTCCTAATAATTATTTTTAGAGTGAATGGAATTTATTTTGTCCATAAACACTGTCAGGTTTTAAAAATTAGTGATATACTATAAATGGAAAAATGACCAGAATCAGCATTTCTACATGAACTAAAATGTAACAGTAATACACTTACACTATTATTAAGACATTATTGACATGTCTGACAACTAGGATTGTTTATACTTATATATAACATGACACAGCTGACCCATGTTGTGTGTAATATAAATAATACTGAAAAGTCAGTAGCTTATTTTTGTGAGTAGCATAATTTTCACATTGATTTAGTAACATTCTTTTCACAGAAAGAATTCCAGTGAAGCTTAAATCATTTTATGATGTTGTTAACTTATATTGAACACTTTCATTGGCTATATTACTTTGATGAGTAAACTTTTTCTTTAAAAATATGAAAAGTGACTTTAATTTGTTGGGGCAGAGTGATAAGGTACCTAACATTTTCCTTAGAGATTTTATTAGCTGGGGATCATGGGCAAGTTTATTTGCTGTGTGTCAATATTCTTAACCAATAAATGGGAGTAACGATATCAGTCTTATAGGGGTGGCATGTGTTGTTTATTAGTGAGATAACTTTCTCATATACATGAGGTGCCTGGTCAACAGCAAGTACTATGTGCTTATTACTTTACTGCTGTTGCTCTAGTACTGAATAATTTTCCTTTGCTCTTAAAAAGTGTTTTTTCAAAACTTCTTAAGATGTTAAATATGTTATTAGGATTTTGTGTTTATGTAATGTTTTACTTATAGGCCACTAATGTGTATAAAACAACACGAAGTTCCATACATAGAAAGCTATTTGAATATCAAACATGTTTCTGATTAAAAAAAAAAAACACCAGAAGTGATGGTAAAGTAGGGTAACTTAAATATACTGTCGCCTACATCTACATATATATATATCCAGAAATTGGGTCTCATTGGAATTATGACGTCATTGTGTAAACTTTTATTTGTAGTTACTTTTAGAACATGAGACATCTTTTGAATACCTCTATTGACAATGTTTTGTATTTTGAAAGTATGATTGGTCTTGTGAGAGGTGTTCTGTTTTGAAGCAGGCAGATAAAATTTTTAAAAATGAGTTATAACTAAAAAATGTTGATTCATTAATTACCCCAAAGGGTTTTTAAAAGTTAGCTCCAGGGGCTTTGAGTACTAACATTATTGTTGGAATTGTATTTTTTTTTTTAAAGATTTATTCATACAGAACTGGGGTACAGGCCAGAGGCTCAGGGGCGGCGAGAGGCTTCACCAGAGACAGAGTGGGGAGCAGAGCAGGCAGATCTACGAAGTACACTGCTGAGGGGAGCAGCGGGCGGGCCAGGAGAGGTCTGCCGCGCCATGTGGTCACCTCCGGGGCAGGCGGGAATCGAACTCATGTGGCAGTGGCTTTAGTTTCTCAGTGTTGTGCTTTAACCGCTGCACCACCAGGGAGGGCCGGAATTGTATTTTTAAAGTCCTTTCTATTTACTTGCTCTGAGCATTGAGACCTGGAGTCAGAAAGTTTAGATTTTCTCATTTGTAAAATTAGATTATAACAAGAAGTTGTTCTAGATCAGTGGTCCCCCCTCCTGGGGTCTGCAAAGTAAAATTTCTAAAAGCATGATGGAAATACTTTTTCTAAAAGGTGATACACACTTATGTTTTCTTCCTTTGAGTTATATAATTACATCAGAAGTTTATTGATACAAATGTTACAAGGAATTCTTAGTGCGCCAAGCTACAGTCTCTTTCAATTTTTTTTTTTTCTGACTTTATGGTAATAATGAAACTGGATTTTTTTTTTTCCCTCACAGTATCTCAGAGACGTTAACTGTCCTTTCAAGATTCAAGATCGACAAGAAGCAATTGACTGGCTTCTTGGGTTAGCAGTTAGACTTGAGTATGGAGATAATGGTATGTTTTGTGGGAAATGTGTTTTAAAAAAGAGGGAGAAGAGGGATGGTAGGAAAGTGTAAAAATGTAGGGACCTTAGCAGTTTATACTTTTTGCTATTATTATACTTTTGGTTCATTTTAATATTCTATATCCATAGCTCCCCTTCAGCATCTATTTAAAATAATACTTTTTATTTATAACCTCTGTCCAGCTTCTGTTCTATCCCAGGGCTTCCAAATTGTCTAGGAAAGAATCATTTAAAGTTAGACTCTTTATTAAAAGAAGTTGGAAGCATTGTCTTGTTGGTATTTAGGTTCCAGAATTGATGAGATAGGAGTTTCAGGGTGTTAGTTTCAGCAGTTAACTTCACAGGAGACTGAAAATTCTATGTTTTATTATCAATACTTGTTGCTATATAGTGCTTATAGTTAAAAAAATGTATATTTGTGTTTTCTCTCATACCATTTCATTTAAAAAAAGTCTGTCAGCATCTAAATGTAGGATCCAATTTTACCTCCATCCTCTGTTTTCTGTTCATTTCTTTTATGGACTCCTTATCATTTCTTTTGAAACCTTTATGTTGCCTTTCACTTTTCCCTTTTCCTCCCATTCTGTCCCCATCCATTTCCTATGTCTGTTGCATCCTTTCTCATCCATTTCCATGTCTGTTGCTCTAATTCAACTCATCACTTTCAGCTGAGATTCTTGTAATATTTGTCAAACTAGTCTCCCACCAGTGTCGCCCTCTGTACTCATCCATAGGATCTATCAAGCTAGCTTTTTGAAACATAAATCTGTTTTGGGTGACTGTACTTTATTTCCAAAGAACATCTCTTATTAGGCACTCAGAATCATTATTTTCTCGTTTTCTACAAAGGAATTTCAGTCCTTACTCTGATAACTCAAGGTCTTTGGCACTGGTGTCCAGCCAGTATTCACATATTTAACATCACTGCCAAGCTAGAGTAATTCTTATTTCTATTTACATCTCCTTTTTTCCTGCCTGTATACTTTTTTGCTTACACTTTTCCTGTAGCTAATATGCTGTTTCACTGTCACTACACATCTGAACCTTGCCCATACTTGTAAGTTCCAGCACAAATGTCACCTAATAGCAATCATATTTCCTTTTGAACTTACATAAATTTTAGCTGCATCTTTTTACTTATTTGCCCTTTTCCATTGTGCTGCTCTTGTTTTCCCCAGTCGTTGGTAAGTTGATCCTCAGCTTTGTTTCTTATGATACTTCTGTTAATTTCCTGTGATAAAATATCAAAATATCAGTGGCATAAACCACAATTTATCTTACAGGTTTGGAGGCCAGAAGTCTAGCATCTGTCTTAGGAAAGTTAAGTAATCAGCAGGACTGGTTTCTTTTAGAGCTTCTTGAGGAGCCTCCATTTGTTTCTTTCAAACCCTATAGAAGTTTTCTGCATTCTTTGATTTTGTCCCCTTTATTTTTAAAGCCAGCCGTATAACTTCTTCAATCTCTTTGTGACTGTTTCCATGGTCACATTCTCTTCTCTGACTGACCCTTCTCCCTCGAATAAGTGTGCTTGCTTACTTGGGACCCACCTGTGTAATCCAGGATAATGCGCCTATTTCAAGGTCCCTATTTAATTACTTCTGCTCTTTGCCATGTAAGGTGATATTCATAGGTTCCAGGAATTGGGACTTGAGCATCTCTTGTGGGAGGGAATCCAGTCATAATTCTATGTGCCATAGTACATGACAGTTTCTGGCATACAATAGATGTGCTGATCACCTTTCTTTTTAAAAGATTTATTTACACAAGAGCTGGGGTGCAGGCCAGAGGTGGGATGGGGGTGAGAGGCTTTACCAGAGACAGTGAGGAACAGAACAGGTAGATCTACTGAAATACACTGCTAAGGGGGGGGGGGGAGTAATGAGCAAAACAGGAGAGGTCTGCTGTGACATGTAGGGCAGCTCCCTGGCTGGGGAGCAGTCATGCTGCAGTCAGTGCCTGCAGACAGCTTCATAGTGCTGAGACTTAGCACCACCAGGAAAGCCCTGCTTATCAACTTCAACAGATGTTAGGCAAACGCAGTACATGAGTACTTAAATAATATGATATGGAGCAATAGCTTTTGTGTGTGTGTGTGTGCTATAATCTCAGGCTTAAGTTTCAGATACCTTATGACAGAAATCTTAAAAGTTCTAAGGTTTATTCTTTCAATTTTAATTTCAAAAGAGTATCATTGTGATGTTTTCCTTTACAGAATGTTGTAGTCATAAGCCTTGATAGCATTAGTTGACTTTAGAACCTATAATGGAGTCTGTTTTGGCCTGAGTTGTTAGGAACACTGTTTTGCAAAAAAAGTTTTTTCCATTTTCCCAAAGAAAATTATAGTTATCTCCATTTATTTTATATCTGATTTCCTACGTTTATACTACTTTAAAGAGAATAGTAGGTGCTATATGACCCCATATCACTAGTTGACTATAACTCTTAAGTGTAATTCTCAGTAAATAGTATGATCTTTTTTAATAAGATGACAGACTTGTATTCGAAAGAATTTTTTTATATTTTGCTTGCATTTTTAAAGATTTATTTATTTGCATAGAAGAACTGGGGTATAGGCCAGAGGTACGGGAATTGAGAGGCTCCACCAGAAACAGGAGTGGGGAGCAGAACAGGTGGATCTATCAAAATACACTGCTTAACAGTGGAAGAGACAGGAGAGGTCCGCTGCACCATGTGTGTCAGCTCGCTGACTGGGGATGGAACTCATGCCACGGTGGCTGGCAATAGATTGTTAGCCCTGAGACTTTAACCCCCCTCTGCCACCATACTGGAATTTTAGTTGAATTGTAGTTGAAAGGTAAATGACACCAAAAGTATACCGCTTATTATAGAAAGCAAGTTTTTATTTAATCTTAACATTCATAATTTCAAAAACAGATCTGAAAATGTGAAAATAGTAATACTATCCCTTATTGGTAGGTGTTATTCTTTTGTATTCATATACTGCATTCTTCTTGACTTTTATCTTAATTTTTATTATTTGATGAAACCATTCTAATTGTTGTCTTGTGCCTTGACATTTTGTCTTTTTGCAGGCTTACCAGTTAAGGGGATTAAAATTTGACTTAATTTTCTGATATAATTTCAAATCTACAAAAAGTATAAAAATTTTTCACCTATCCACATTTTACAAATGTTGACATTTTCCTTCACTTGCCCTATCCTCCTTTAAACCATATTTCTAATTATAGATGATTTTCTTTTACCTTTGAGTACTTCAGTGTGGATTTCCTTAATAAAAGTGGAATGTCTTATATAACTATAGTATATTGTATATATATAGTTATATAGTATACCTATCAAAATCAGTAAAGTAACTTTAATCAGTATTATCTGTGGGTGATGTTCACGTCACTAATTTGCTCTTTCTGGCAAAGAGGGGGAAGAAGCAATTCAGGCTTACTGCATTGCATTTAGTTGTTACATTCATAACATTGACATTTGTTTTGTAGAATGTCTCTTAGTCTGAGTTTGTCTGATACTTGTGATTGGATTCGGATTCAGGTTTTACCTTTTTTAAAAAAAAGATTTATTTATGCATACAGAACCAGGGTACAAGCCAGAGGTGCAGGGGTAGTGAGAGAATTCACCAGAAGCAGAGTGAAGCAGAACAGGCAGACTGACGAAGTATATTGCTGAGGGGAGCAGTGGGGACTGGTCAGGAAAAGTCTGCCACGCCATGTGGATCACCTCCGGGACGGGGATCGAACTCATACGGAAGTGACTTCTTTTTTTTTTTTTTTTAAAGATTTATTTATTTGTGCATACAGAACTGGAGGACAGGCCAGAGGCTCAGGGGCGGTGAGAGGCTTCACCAGAGACAGAGTAGGGAGCAGAACAGGCAGCTCGAGGAAGTACACTGCTGAGGGGAGCAGCGGGCGGGTCAGGAGAGGTCTGCCACGCCATGTGGTCACCTCCGGGGCAGACTGGAATCAAACTCATGCAGTAGCGGCTTTAGATTCTCAGTGCTGTGCTTTAACTCACTGCGCCACCAGGGAGGGCCCCAGAAGTGACTTCTTAGTGCTGTGCTTTAACCTGTTGCACCACCAGGGAGGGCCAGGTTGTACCCCTTTTTAAGAATAACACAGAAGTGATGGGTATGTTCTTTGAAGTGCATGTTTGAAAATGTGTGTCAATGATAATATCTGATTACTTGTGCTACTCTTGGTTCAGTTAAGTTTTATTTTCCCCTTTATAATAAATACTTATTTTGTAGGTAGGCACTTTGACATTAATATGATTTTACTTCTCAAACTTTCTCCATCTTTAGCATACAATTGATTCTTAATTGCATTAATGACTATTATCAAAAGATGTTTTTCTAATTCTGTCATTTCTTTTACAATTATTTGTTGCCTTTCTACTCTAAGTAAAAAACCTTCCCTTCTCTCCAGTATATATTTAAGTCAATGTAAGTGCGGATTCTTAGTGGCATGGGGGTTAAGTCTCAGTGATGACCTGAGTACGATCCTGGCCTGGGAGCTGACCCAGATGGCGCAGCAGACCTCTCCTGTCTCACTCACTGCTCCCCTCAGCAGTGTATTTCAGTAGGTCCACCTGTTCAGCCCCCCTCACTCTGTCTCTTCTGAATCCTCTCACCCCCTGCACCTCTGGCCTACACCCCAGTTACTCTGCATAAATAAATATTTAAAGAATAAAAAAGTAGGTCATAATCCTTTTTTGTCACTTTTATTTACACTGTGCCAGACTGGGAGCGCCTTTAAGCAAACTTAAATTTTCATGCTTTTATTTTTCCTTTTGTTTATTAGCAAACCTGGTAAGCCAAAGATGGCATTCTGTTTGTTAAAATCTTTGTATGTATTGGTATTATCACTTTCAAGTCTCCAGGAAGTAAGATAAGGTTTGTATATGATGTTGTCTCTTAAAAAGGAAGGTTGTAGGTTCCATTGAAAAGATGTGGACAGAAACAAACTTTACTGAGTACTATATTGAACTTCATCTAACTTATACTTGCCCTCCTTCTGTTCTTTTGCCTAGCAGTAAAAGCACTTCCTTTCCCATACTTTAAAGAGTATTTGAAATGTATCACTTTGGAAATGTTAACGAAAAAAATATTTGTCAGGTATTACACTAATTGCTTTAGCTTAATCAAAAAGCTATGATCACATGGTCTTCTGGTTTTTTGTTTGTTTGTTTGTTTTTGAAAGATTTATTTACTTACGCTTACAGAGCTGGGATATGGGCCAGAGGTGTAGTGAATGAGAGGATTCACCAGAGACAGAGTGGGGAACAGAACAGGCAGATGCATTGAAATACACTGCTGAGGGGAGGGGAGCAGCGGGAGGGTCAGCTCCCTGGGCAGGGATCAAGCTCATGCTACAGTGGCTTTGGAGAGTTTCATAATGCTGTGCTTTAACCTGTTGCGCCACTAGGGAGGGCCCCCGTTAGTTTTTTATAGCAAAAATAAATTTTAATTGGATGAGTTGTCTTATGCTTATAATCAGTTAAAGTCAGTGAATAAGCAGCGTTAGTTTAAAGTTCTACAAATTGTATTTTTACCTATTTCTACAGCTGAGAAATACAAGGATTCATCACCTGATAATACAAAAAATGCTGATAATGCAGCTAAAAATGCAGAGCCGTTGATCAATTTGGATGGTATGTATTTAATGCATAAAATTGATTAACACATTTGTTCCATCAGTACTTTTGTATATCCTAAAGTGAAGTCTGGGTTTGCTTAGCTTTAGTAAATCAAGAGTGTTTCATATAGACAGTATTCAGTGTTTTATTCTTTGTTTTTTATTACCATTTACAACATGCTTTCTCCTTCCTCTTATAGTTGCATAGCTGAAAGTTAAAATGTTTTTCTTTGATCTGCTCATAGTTATTTAAGGGTTTTGATTTATATTTAATCATGGTGGTGATTGTTTACCTTCCTGTGAGCTTAAAAAATTTTTCTAATCTGATTACCCTGAGACAGTGGTAAGATTTTTTTCATTATTTTAATTCCCAGATGTCTTTCAGAAAGTCACTCTTTTGAAAATGTGTAGATTATAATTACTTAGATTGTGATAATATGTTAAGCATTCTTTCACTGACTTGACTGTTACCTAGAATTTACAATTTATCCTTATGGTAAGCTGTTCGGACACTTGCAAAGCTGTCACTTGAAGAAATGTTTTTTGGAAAACTGTCCATTGAAAGGTTCTTTTGTTATAATAGCAAAAATGTTAAAAGAACAAGTGTTGTGTGGGTTAATGTGATCTTTCACTGGGTTGTTCAGTGTGGCTGATTAATGAAACCATTTCTCACTGGTTTACCTAATTTGATAGGTAAACCATATTCAATTTTATTTACTTAAATTTTAAATTTATTTTCTTAGATTGTGGGTCATCTTTCTATGGTTACTGTCTCCCATAGGTGTGGCTCTCCCACCAGTAATCCACCCACATACCACCACCCAGTTCCCCATGAATCTGTTCCATCACTCCCACAGCAAGACAGTTGATGGTTGGCCCATGGAACTTGTTCAAATTTTTATATATTAAGAGATCAGCTTTACTAGAAAATTAAATTTTTTTGTTTATATGCTTACATATATATGTAGTTATATTTTGGTAGCTGTAAGTTTCTATGTTTAATCTTTTATAGTAACTAATCCAGATTTTAAGGCTGGTGTAATGGCTCTGGCTAACCTCCTTCAGATTCAACGTCATGATGATTACCTGGTAATGCTTAAGGTTAGTTTCATATTCTTGATTTGAAAGAAGCTCTTTGTCTATTTTTTTTTTTCCTAAAGAACTGTTTTCTAAAAATGAGCCTATGTTTGATATTAAGTTTATGGTTGAATGACTGGTATAGAAAGCAAATTTCATCTGTTTTGATAACTGATAGCAGAATACTGGGTGCCTCCCACTGTACTTTGCAAAGATGATCTTTCATTCTTGTTAATAATCCCAGACGTAGGAGGTCGTTTTTCTTTTTAAGTTTATTTTTACATCATTTTGTGCATTTTTCCATCTCAGTTGTAATCCCTGTGGGCTTCCCATCACCAAATCATCCATGTGCCATCACCATAGTCCAGTGCACTTGCCCCTATTTTTTATCCCATTCCCCACTCCACCCCCTTAAAATGTCTCTGGTGTA
>NW_004567114.1:37103112-37199221 GCF_000260355.1 Condylura cristata | reverse complement strand
TCCAGGGCAGGTGGGAATCGAACTCATGAGGAAGAGGCTTAAGCTTCTTTGTGTATATGAAATAATTGCACTTGACGTTATTTGAAAACGTAAAACCAGGATTTTGATCTAGGCACTCTGACCTTTTCCCTCCCCCTCCTTTTTTTTTTGAATGATTGCTTCTGGCTTCTAAGTCCCCCATTCTAGATAGACCGCTCATATTCATCCACTTTAGGGAACCCAGTGGCCCGAAAGAGGTCTCGTAATTATAAAGTAAATGTATACTCATACTTTTTCAGAGGACTTAACACCAGTTGACAGTGTGGTAGGGTGGGGGGAGAGTTAAGGTATCAGACTTGGAGGTTATTTAAGAAATTAATGAGTTTATAAGAAATTAAAGAGCTTTTGATTATACCTTGTGCTTGTAAATTACTTTTAACTACTTTGTAGTACGTTGAACAATTAAATTTACTCTACCCATAAGAGTAGTAGGAGGTGGTGATTTCCCAGAGTATAAAGACTTTCTCTATGCTGAATCTGAATGTTAACTTGGATTTTCTCACCTCAGATTTCAAGAGAATTTGTTTTTGGTGAAATTCAGTTCTTTTAGGGCCTTTGCTACCTACTAAGGCAATCATGTAAATTGCTTTGGAACAGTTTCAAAAATGGCCATGTCAGCTTTTATCATAAACTAAGATGAGAAACCGACAATGTGTTACATATTTGGGGTGCTTGCTTTCCTTGGATTTTTAAAAACTCTGTGAAAAAAAAAAAATGTGCTACAACCAAAAGCTTTATAGAATTCTAATCATAAGTGCATGTTTGTTCTTTGTTATTTTTAAGCAGCATATACAAACTTACACTACAGTATGGAGTATGTCTTCAGAGATTTGTTAGGTTTGAGAATCCATTCATTAATTTTGTTAATTGGACTGTTCACTATATTTGCAATTTTGCTAAAGATTGGTTTAATATTTTGCAAATGTGGCATTTGGTTTGTGTCATTATTTGAATGTGTGGGTACCTGCATCCACTTGTCTGCTAACACCTTAGTGATGGAGACTTGAAAACATTTTACGATATATAGGCTGGGTACACATGCCTGATCATGATTGTAACTTGAGTTCCTGTAAGGATATTCAAGAAACTGGTAACAATGATTGTCTTCTAGAGGGATGGCTGAGGTCAGGAGTAGGAAGGAACCTATTTGTCAGGTATCCTTCTGTATTAAAATTTTTTACTTTACCCTATGCAAGTATCACCTAGTCAAAAAATATTTAATTATTGTGAGCATCACTCCACCTTATAAAAAGTGATACTTTGCTAATATCATTAAACTGGGCGCCTTTATTCTCTACCACAGAGAAGAAAAGATGACAACTAATAGAAATACATTTTTGCCTTTCTTAGGCAATTCGCATTTTGGTCCAAGAGCGTCTGACACAGGATGCAGTTGCAAAAGCAAACCAAACAAAAGAGGTATGTATTTTTTAATAAATTCAATTATTAATGGTTTCTTCTAATAGTTTCATGACTTTTACATGCATGCGTAAAAATACCAATTTAGTTAGAACAAACCAGAGAATGGATAGTTGCTAGATTTTAAGTTTGAAGTTGCATTATTACATGCTTCAAGTGTACATCTCTTAAGAATGTGTGTGTCCCTTTAGTGAGACTGAATTTGTTTCTTAAGTAATTATATTCTGTTGCTAGGGGTCACTTTTTGGTGAAATATGAGCTTCATATTTCTTCATACCTTAGAGAAGCTAATAGTGGCTCATCCATAGTCTACCAGTGTGTACTACTGCAGGCTGTAATCAGCTGAAATTTGTTTAAAAGATTTATCCCTTTGGAATTAACTGGATTATTTTAACTAATTGCTGGAAACAAAACACACTTTACTAATTTCCTTTTCTTTCATAACATGTCAAGAAAAATTTAACTTGCCTGAGGTCACGTAGTTTAGTACTTGAGCTTAGGCAGTCTGATTTGTGAGCCAGTGCTCTTATGGCAGCTGGAAGTTTATGGCAGCTACTTGATGAGCCCAGGTCAAGGGTCGTAGAAACTATAAGAGAAGAGTAAGGCTCGGTGCAGGTGACAAATGCATCTTTTGAGTCCCGTTTTGTAGACTGAGAACTACTTTACTTCACATTAGCTACCACAAGTCCAGATTCCCATTGACTAGTAAGCAGTACCCGGAATCACCTACAGTTAGCAGCTGCTGCACCTAATATGCCTCCTCTCCTGCATAGATGTTACAGTAAGCACCACCCCACTGTTCTAGGCTCTCGTTCTTTTTTGCCCCTCTGAAGTGACTTCTAACCACTTTTTCTCAGACCTGACACTTAAGAAGTTTCTAATGCCAAGGCAGTATAGGTCCTTCTGAAAGACACTCCCATTTCTTCTAAAGGGTCTTATTGTGTGTGAATCAGACCACTCAATATTGGATAAAAGGCAAACTTATTTCAAACCACATAGGAAGAGACAGTAAATTGTCCTAGCATAATAAAATCATTCAGCAGTGCTCTGTGGGCAGCATTGCAAATAAGGGCATATACAAATCACTTCCTCTTGTGTGCAAAGTAAAATTTTCAGTGCTTCAACTAAATTTATCTCCAGTTACCATGCTGTTTATAGTAAGCAGAAAAGTTCTTAGACTTGAGTGTTGTAACCATAACACAGGCATTTTCAGGGGTACTTGCCCCTTGATAAGACAAGGGAAAGGGGTCTGTTTTTTTATAACAATTTGTTTCTTCATTTATATAGATATTAAAGCAGATAGAGCCTAGGTAGATTTGCATTAGACAGTAATTGAATAGTGACATTCATAACAGTATAAATAGTACTTTCACTGGTAATTATTGTGTCCACTACAACCAGCAGAAAGTCTAGATTGCTTATCCTTTGATAATTGTGAGTTAATTCTCTAGTTCAGCAGCATCATAGTCAAAGCTAATAATAACCATAGTCACTAGCTATTGGTTAGCTAAATGGTTTAGAGTAATCATTAAATTTGTGCAATTTGTAAGGACTGAGAAATAACCTTGAAATTAATATTAAGTCAATTTGTGCTATACACTGCTACTAAAGGGAGCTATTTTATTTGCCTGGGTTGATGGAGCTAAATTCCCAGTACACGAAAAATATCATTGGTTTGAAGAGAATAACTCTCAGTCCCCTTGCTAGACAAGGTTAAAATTGCTAACTGCTTTTCAGTTTCAGATGAGAAAAGACTTATTTGTAATGAACTGCTTTTCAGTTACAGATGAGAAAAGACTTATTTGTAATGAAATTCTTCTTTTAAAGGGCTTACCTGTTGCTTTAGACAAGCATATTCTTGGTTTTGACACAGGAGGTAAGTGACTTTGATCAGTTTTTAGAGATGGGGGACCTGTATGAGGAAATGGTCTTAAGTACCAAGTTATTAATTATTGCAGTGTTTCTTATAAAACAGATGCAGTTCTTAATGAAGCTGCTCAAATTCTGCGATTGCTACATATAGAAGAGCTCAGAGAGCTACAGACAAAAATTAATGAAGCCATAGTAGCTGTTCAGGCAATTATTGCCGATCCAAAGACAGACCACAGACTGGGGAAAGTTGGAAGATGAACATTTTTAGGATTTCAGCATCTCGCCTACTTAGTACCATTGGGAACTGTGTACATTCTGGCATGTGTTTGGAAATCAACTGTCACATTTTCAAGGGAGGAATCCCAGAAAATTGGCTATGTTCTAGAGATTTACCATCATTGCTTTTTCTTTAATAAAGTTGGGAAAGTGGATTGTTTTTGACTGTTATTTGTTAAGTCCTTTGTGGTTACAAGTATGTGCCATAGAGACAATGCAAATCATAGGAAAACCTTAAAATATTTTATTGGATTAACATAGAAATTGGGAACTGTTACATCTTTGGCATTTATAAATGAAGTAATTTCTGTGGGTAATTCTATAAAGGAACTTAAAAGGATCAGAAAATACAAATTGAAATATTCTAGCACCTTTCAGTATAAATAGAAAGAGGTAAAAAAAAGTCTTACAACTTTTGCTGGGAAGCTCTCTTGGTTCCTTCCCATTCAGTCCTGCATTGCATTCTCTGTTGAGGTTTATGATCTTTACGATTGGACTTTGTACTGATCATATGTGCTTTAATTTCTTGGTGAGAAAGAGTTCATAGCAAAAATTAATTTAGGGTTTTTAGCTGAATGAATTTGATGTTTGCGAAGTTGCTTTTTAAAATACAGTAGTAAAGATTGAGGTATAAACTTTTCACAAAATATACTTAGTCTTTTTGTACTGTATGTCCAGGAACTTCTAATGGCCGATTTACTTTCTTCACCTTTGTTTTTCAGTAAATGTATTTAAACTCCAAATCCTTTACATGCCATATTTACTTTCTTCCTGCCAAAGTGAAGGTTAAAAGTAGATGTTAAAAAAAGGCAGCAGACTTTCTGTTGCATAGGCTGAAAGTAGTATAAAGGCTGGTTGCTAGCACGTTTTGGCCTTTAAGTTGGAAAAAGTGGTTCTCACTGGTGGCAGTGGCTATTAACTGGGCTAAATTAGAGAATCATTTCCCAGGTCTATCCTTTTCTGCCCTACTTTTCCATAGGCACAGCATGCTTACCTGCTGGGCAGTAGGGGTAGACTGCAGTTATCCCGTAGAGATGAGACCGCTGCTCTGGGAGATACTCGTCAATAAACTGGCCACTGTCTCTGTTTATTGATATAACACCATCCCTGGTAACAAAGCAGTAGTGAGTTCATTGGATTTTAGGTCAGATAGGAAAGTCCATTTCAGCAGAGAACTATTATTTTATGCCAACCTTATAGAAGCTTTTTCAAATTAATAACCAAGTGAGTTTTGACTGATTTAGATTCAGAAGATCGATCTTCAAATGTTAGAAATGCAAAGTTGTGGGCCCGACAGAGTCAGAATTTTCCAGGATGGGACCCAGCAGTGTGTCTTAATGAGTATAACTCATCCAAATCAGTGGTTCTAAAACCCTAGCTGCACAGTAGGAGCACGTGAGCCATTAAAATACCGATGCCTGGGCATCTAGGCATACCAGCAGGGTTGGTAGGCCAGTGGTAAAAGGCCTTAGAGACTTTCTTTTTTTGTCATGTTTTTAAAAAAATGGAACCATATACCTAGTCTATATCTCATCACACCACTTAGCGAGTAGTCATATTCTATGAAATTTAATGTACTCTTTCTGGATAGTTGATTTACCAAATGTGTCTGCCTATTTTATAAGGAATACCATTGAATTTTTGAGTAATGTAAAATTATGATTTTAAAAGATGACTTTAAAAGCAGTAACATTGAATGTTTTCTACTGAAGAGATGGTGAAGTGAGAACTTATATGTCACTGACATCTGGTATGTCCTCCAGAACAGCCTGCTTTGTCAGGCCAGTCCAGAGTGTGTTGGGCTCACCTCCTCCAATCCGTGTGGTAGAAGTGGTCTGCGTAGCTGACAATACTGAAGGGGTAGTTGAGGTTGTTTTGAATGACACGTCGTCCAGTTCCATCAGGAAGGGTACATTCTAGCTTTTTCGTTCCTTTTAAAACATCGGGGGAAAAATGAGCACGTTCATGCAGTGAAAATAAAAAGCTTTGTCATAATAGTTGCAGGTAGCATTCTCAAAGGAAACTATTTTATTCGAATTTACAGTCAATATGGAAACTAACATTTCCTACTCTATTGTATCATTGAGTAAACCGAAATCTTGACAGTTTAGTCGGGTTTACTTAAGTAGGGCATAGAGATGATTGTCAAATAGGGCATCTGGATAAGAACTTGACCCTTGTAAGCAACATATAATAATAGTCAAGGTTGCCTTTAAACTAAAATCCTGATTTTTTTTAAAGAATAATTTTCAAGGTACAAATAAAAAATAAAATGGTTTCATGGCTCATTTTTTCAATGTAAAGGAAGCAGTCTTGCAATTTTTATAGTAGCTAAACAAACCAAGAATTTCTCTTGAGTTCCACACTTCTCATGGAACCCTGATTTAAAAATCAAACATTTTAAAATGTACCTGTGTTGCTTAGATGCCCATCTGCATGGTTAGTTCCTTTTAGATTATGAATTCATTAAGAACAATCTTGCATTCTTTCATATATAACTTGCTACATACCATCTTTTCAGTTGTGCTAATAATTCAATCACAACACTTAGATAACCTGGATATTGACAACCCAGATTTCTGAAGGAAGCAAATCGTACTATATAAACTTAAAAAAAACTCAGCATACTAGCCTGCTCATTGTTACAATAACCGATATTTATAAATATTATAATGGCAGGGGAAAAAAAGCCTGTTCATTTAAGTTTTACAAAATGCCCATTATAAAAAATATAGTAAGTATTCATGTTGGGGGACTGGCAAGTAATACAAAAATGAGATCGTACAGACTCCAAATTTTACTGCCTATTCAGTCTCTCATAAACACCCCCAAGGAATATATTTTAAAAGAATGCTTTGTAGTGACTTCAAAGTTCACAGATAAAAGCATTGGCCATGTACTGTGGTGGTACATATTTAAGCGAGAAGTTCTAAATAATGGAATTTGGTTTTATTATATCTTGAGAGGGCTCATATGCACAAATATGAAGCCTTCTATGTTTATGTTTCATCGTTAGTGTTACCTGCATCTGCCCAACAAAGCATTTTGGAGAAAGGGTCAAAGGTTAAACCATTTGGTAGTCCAATGTCTTTGTTCACCAAAATTCTTCTGTTTTCACCATCTAAAGATGATGTTTCAATTTTAGGAGCTTCTCGATTCCAGTCTGTCCAGTACAAGTTGCTGTGGGTAAATGGAATAGACAAATATAGATCTTAGTGTGTAGAACCCAGTGTTCAGAACACAATTAAGGCTTTTCACTAATTATTTTAGTTTAAAAAGACTGCTGCAAATTAAAAGCG
The DNA here is from genome assembly GCF_000260355.1 of Condylura cristata. NCBI lineage: Eukaryota > Metazoa > Chordata > Mammalia > Eulipotyphla > Talpidae > Condylura > Condylura cristata. The sequence goes on along the minus strand of NW_004567114.1, from coordinate 37,192,316 downwards.
TTTCTTATTTGAGGATTCTCTGGATTTCTTTTGGCAGAAGCCCCATTAGTTATGACAAAAGTGTCTTCAGTTAAAATCCTTCTGTGTTCTAACAAGCACTATAACACTGACCACCTCCCATTTGATAACTACCTGTAGTAACTTGTGAACAAGAAACACTTTTCACTGACTTTGGCTACAGTGGAAATGGGTTCGGGAAAGAATGCTGGTATCTGCGTTTTGCTTTTTTTTTTTAATAGCCATTTAAATGGAGGTGAACTTTATGGTGATATCAACACTATGCTTTTCTACTAGATTGCTGAAGGAGGTCTACCTCATCTAGTTTGTGATCTTTAGCAGGCTCCTAGTCTGATCATCTGATCCAGTCCCTCCATGTCCTCTCTCTGAATGTACTTTTTTTTTTTTGGTCACTGAAGAGGCTGCCTTGTTGGACTGCACTGTGCATGTTTTTGAACCAATGGTCAGTGCAAATAATTGTTTATATTTAGTTTACAGTCTTGCTTCCTCCTAATAGAATGTCAGTTCCAAGAAAGAGTAAATTGAACCTTCTCTTTGTCCATAAGAATATCTGACATCTAGTAGGTCTTTAGTAAATAGTTAATGCAGTTGAGCTTTCACTCATCTGACCCTGCCCACACCTCATGTAAAATGTAAGGATTTCCAGTCAGTCTCTACAAGTAATAGAAATAGATAAGCCCAGCTGACCCTCGGATTGGATCCACAGCGATGGCACGGGGGTTCACAAGGTCGGTGTGGAAGAGGACCTTGCGCTCAGAGCCATCTAGCTTGGCTTTCTCTATTTTATCCAGACCACTGTCCGTCCAGTACATCGTTCTACGGAAGTGATCAATGACAAGGCCCTCAGGGCTTATGAGACCTGGGAATAAAACAAAGGCAGAATTGACACATTTGCTGGGTATGGAAGGCAAACATGAAATGGGATCGATCAATTATATGATTGATTAAGGGGTCTATTATTTGAAGAGGTCTGAGAATCTCTAAAGCACAAGAACTGAGTTTAGACATGGCAGAAAAATTTCTTGTTATCTCTAGACTAACAGGCCTGCCCACTTTATGACACTTGGCACTGACAGTGTGGGACCAGGCAATATAAACTATGACCACTCTCTGAATTCTTAACTGTCTGTGAGCCCTTGTTGTAGAGAAATAGGGTTTCAAGAGGAAGAGCTCACACAACTGTCTCATTCCCCATGGATGAAGGTGTTTATTTACAAAAGGATTGGTTTGTTTAGTTCAATAAAGTGATTTGCATAGAACTTAAACCCCCTCGAAAGATGAAAGAAGAGGTAAAGCTTTTTTATTTAAAAAAAAAAAAAAGGCAAATAACTGGGAGTTAGTAAAATCATTTGAAAGGGTCCTCTGGGTGAAACTGCTGACCTGAATTAATGATCGTCTCTGGCTCTGCTCCTGGTTCCAGACTGGCACGGCTAATTGTCCGCCCGGCAACATCTGTCCAGTACACCATCCTCTCCCGGCAGTCATAGTCAAGTCCCACGACTATCGAGCCCTTCGTGGACCAAAACACATATTGAAGAATTAGGATTTCCCATAGTCTGTTCAGCTGCCTTTCTCATGGCTGCCTACAATGAACGCCCCTGTACAGTATTGTCTTGGGTAGTGAAGGCATGGTTCAGACATGTGGATGGTAGAAGTGGCCTTTCTGGGACCAAAGCTGGGCTCAGATACTAGCTCTATGTATGACTTTGGTGCTTAACCTCCTTGCCTGGTCTCACCTACAAAGTGAAGATAACAGCACCTATACTTCATATGGCTACTATAAAAATGAATGTAAACACTTGAAAGGGTCCCAGTCAGAGCATAGAATGCACTAATAATGACTACTGGTGGTGGAAGTGGTAAGAACAAAGGTAATATAATGATAAACTTCAGCCTTTTAGTGATAGGAGGTCAAACAGCAGTCTCACCAAAGTCCTTAATGTTTTATCAGGTTCAAACTGATTCCTTTCAATGTCATCAGTACTTTTTGAAGGAGCCTTTCTAAAATCTGCCTACATATATCAAAATCCAGTCTACTATCCCCATCCCTATGAGAGTCTCCCTTAACCTAAGGTACAGTCACTTTGCTTCTACTACTACTAGAGCTTTCATGAAAAAGCAGATCTGAAATGTGATGGGCTAAACAGTCGGGGGATGGTGATCACCCAGCCTCACTGATGATCTCTCACACCTCCTTCCGTGTTGCTAAGAAAATGAATAAATGAATCTGTTGTGAATACTGAGCCTGATATTTCTTTCTAAAACTCCACACACTACTTGCTTCATTCAGTTTCCAACTCAGACTGCTCCTTCGAGAAGCCCAGCAAGTGTGCAGAGCCTCCTCGAGCACCTGACTTGTGCCTCTGGGAAAGTGCAATTTGTATGGTGAGAGCTGACAGTCAAGTACAATTTTGCTTGAAAAGATGTCTCCCTTGGCAAGAGCACACTTTCACATGGGCTCCCATGGAACCCATTAACCCATGTAATGACTTAAAGAGTTCCATGGGGAAAGCTGACATACATTTCCCCAAGATGTACTTATATTCCATGCTCTTATTTCTCTCACTTCCATCACCACCACCCCTGCAAGTTCAGAAATTAAGTCAAATCGTGACTAGGTGGTGTGGAGTAATTCTGAGTTCTTAGTTTCTGCCTCTTAAGAGAAACTCACAAAACAGCTTGCTACTGTTTGTCAAACACAAACTGAAATCTTGAAAGGGAGGTATTTTTGGCACCAGATAGGAATTAAGTGTCTTGGAAACTGACTTTAAGCAAAGCAACATTAAAAACATTGATGTTAATTCAGTAAAAAAATATATATATATTTTAAGTAGAAAGTTTCTCCAATGTTTTGTTCAACATCGACCATATTCTCATTAACATTACAATGAAAAAATGTATATTGCAAGCTTCAGTGCTTTCTGTGCAATCTCCATTTTAAAGGGAAATCCCTCTTCCAAAATGGAGAATCTTGGCAATAGGGAGGCTGGTGACTCAAGAAGTGGTGAGCACCTTCTAGGGAAAGCTCAGTCTACTCCTTTCCTTAGCATCATGCTGTCTCACCCAAATCTTCATCTCTGAAGGAGTCAGAAGGAAAGACTGATCCACAAAACCAAAGTGGGGGGGGGGGGTCCTCAGCCTCCACTTGGGATTCTCAACTGATCGCAGAAACCACCCCCTGCACATGGTCTTCTGGTCGCTTTGACTTCCAGGATTTCTAGTGATTTCTGGCATGGAGAGAACCTAGGGACTTGGTTAAGCTGTTCATTTTCTCTTAGATCACCATCCTCCATATCCTGACAACTCTGAAATTCCACTTACCAGAAATCATGGGTCAACTTGAGAGAGTGGCCTTGGTCAGCCGTGACTCCAAGTAGCAGAGTTCCATTTTGTATGGGGATGGTGTCAGGCTCGTGAAGATAACGACAGCCCAGAAATGCTCCAGACTCTCCTTCCTGAGGCCCTTGCTAGAAAGATGACCCACTCTGGGCCCCCAGAAAGCCCCATACAGACCCACTCCCCAACAAGAGAAATCCACCTTACATGCAGTGACAGCAGGGCCTTGGCAGCATCCTTCTGAAGCCTGGTGCCATTGAGGGGCAAGTGGCCTATCTGCTGGCCCTGGGCATAGAGCAGGAAGGTGCCCACAGATGGAGGCGTCACATCAGGCCGGGGTGTGGGCCGGACCAAGGGTGGAGCCACCGTGGGTATACCTGGCATGTGTAAGCAGGGGGAGGGTATGAGAGAAGAGAAGAGCACAGTGGTGGGGAGAGGGGAAGATAAGTCCTTGACCTGCATGCCAGAGCCTCTACAACATCAAAAGTTCTTCACCCTAGACAGATGTGCTCCAGATGTTCTAATTTCTAGCTCCTCCCCAAGGATCATTTATGTAAATCACTGCCAGTTACAAAGAGGGAAGACAACAAAACATTTCCCTCAGAACAAAGCAGAAGATATTTTTTTCACTTTAAAGGAAAAAAACAGCTAGCTAGAATTGTGTTAGCTTTTCTTTGGGACCCCAGGGTGAGACAAGTTCTTTTCCACCCCAGGCTGGGGAGGGGGCGTAATTGCATATTTAGCTGAGTTCCAGATGTTCTAATTACAGAAACTGCTAAAGACAAAAGCATATATTAAATCCAAATTGGGATCTTGACCAGATTATGAATCAGCACACAACACATTACTTCCTGTGGCCCACCTCCCCCCAGTGGGCAGCTTCTGTACAGAAGCACCTCTGGTGCCTCTGAGGTGAGGGCCGTTAGGGTGCTTACATGCAGGGGTGCTGCCTGGCTGGGAGCGGGTGCCTGGCACCTCTCTGCCGTCCTTGTCCACACACCAGCAGAAGTCACTCTTCCCGTGGCACTGCAGGGGGCTGAAGTGGCCCAGCTCATCGCACTGGGGCACATACTGGTCATCCCGGGGTGGGCCGCCATAGTGCTCCAGCAGGCTTTCCCTCCAGCGCTCACAGACGGTCTGGGGCCTCTGGGTGGGCTCTGAGCAGATGTGACACAAAAACCTTTGATTGTGAGCCAAGGACAAAATGCATCATGCAGATCAAGATCGCCCTTGCCTGGCCACCTGGTCTTCCTCCTACTGTCCATTAACAAGGTCCCAGCCAAACACCTGGATTTTGGACCAGAGCATAGACATGCTCAAAGTTTCCCTTGAGAATCAAGAGGAAGGGGTATCCTCATGGGGAGGACTTGTCATCAAGGCCATCACGTCAGGACGGAACAGGGTGCACTTAGCCTGGGGAGGGGACGATCTCACTTAGGCCAGGAGAGGCCCATGCACACCACCTCTCCTGGGACCCAGGCCTCTGTTGACAGCACTTGTGGATACTGTCCTTGGGGACTCAATGGCCTGCATGTTGCTTAAAGTCAGTTCTTATTTTCCCACTTGCTTCCAGCCTGATTCTGCAAGGGCTCTCTGGGGACCAGCCAGTGTGTGTCTTGGGACACATGACTGGATGCCATCCTTCTGTGACACTTGGCCTCTGACCATTGGGAAACCACACTGTGTGTGAACATAATGGCAAGCACCTTAGCATTGAGACCCTAGAAGGCCTTGGCCACCTGCCCTTGGGTGATCTCAAAGCTCAGCCTTTTTCTGCAGGCTCCATCTGTCCCCTTTACCCTAGCACCTTCCCTCTCCTCCCTCATACTTAAAACTTCTGTAACTTTTCTCCCACAGCAGTTTCTCTGCCTGCAGTTTTCTTGACAACGGCTTCCATGGGACCACTGAGACTTGGTCCCAATGTCTGTGCTGCAGACTATAGAAATAATGTGTTCAGCCAGCATGAAGGGATTCCCAAAGGGAATTAAAGTAGAAGGTGTTTCTTTTAAACTCTTGCAACTCAAAGCCTGTGTGTGTAGAATCACGGCAAGTTACCACCTTGATACCAACATTTGGATCTATAAGTCTCAGAGAAGAGCTGACAAAAACTGTGTCTCAAAGCTATTATCCTCTCACCCTGTCCCTATCAGTAAATTGCAGATTCATCTTTGCATTGGTCAGGTCCAATACTTGACTCTTCCTCCCATGCTCCACATCTGATATTTCAAAAGAATCACATCAGCTCTACCTTCAACTTACATTCTAAATATCTTCACTTTTTACCTGTCTAATCCATTCCCCTGGTCAAGCTCCCATCACCTGGTGCCAGGATGGCTACAATAGCCTTCTTATTGGCTCTCCTACTTATCCCTCTTCTCACCTCAGTATAAGCTCAACCATGGTGCAGCCAGAAGAACCCTCTAAGGCACAGTCATTTTCTATCTTCTTTGGTCAAAGCCTCCAGTGTCTCAACCCAATAACAAAGTTGGAAACTATTCATTTGGGTTCAGCCCTCACAACTCCTTCTAGGAAAGCAGGAAGGTGGTGAATAAAAGCCTCAGAGCCCAAACCTACCACAAAACACACCAGGTCTGAGGGGCAAATACCTTCCAGTTTGCCTCTATAGCTCATGACACATGAAAAGCGTATCTCTCTTTAGAAAACCACAGAGAAAACAAGAGTCTGATATTCTCATCCAGTTGTGTCTCAAAGAATCCAGAAAGGAAAATGCCACTTCCTCAAACAGTTGCTAGCCACTGCAAGGTGGGATCCCTGGCCAAATTCCCAGTGCCGCGCAGGTCGACGTTCTGAACTCAGAGCAAACTTTCGCCATCCAGGTGACCACCCGGTGAGGCTCATTTCTCTGGGATGCAGACACAGCACAGACAGCCTCTAGGAAATGCTACCTCCTGTCCACTCGTGTGGGCATCCCATGCCTGTTCCTTACTATTTGGAACTACTTCTCAAGCCAGCCATGAATCTATTTCTCTCCTGTTTCTGGTTGGCAAGCTTTAAGGTACTTTGAGACCCTGGGCACAATATGTTCTGTCCCCCTGCAAGCTGACCCCATTATGCAGATGAGACTCATCAGAAATGGCAGCCAAGGTCCAACCAGTGCCAGGGGAGAAATCTGGGCCATGGGAAAGTCTGTACCCAAGAACGAGTCCCTCTTCTAGTCATTAACTTCTCATTCTCTTGGTTCCCTTTTACATCATTGTCCTTCACACAAGCTTGTCTTAATAAATTTAATAGAATTCTGAGCTGTTGCCTGAAGGCACCTCCCAACCATCTGATGTCTTCAAATTCCAGCTGGAATTAGAACTGAAACTTAAAGAGTAGGCATGAGTGAAACAGGATTTCTCTGTATTTTTTCAGACCTGCAAAATCTTTTCCCAAAAATAGGGACAGAGAGGAACTAGGAGTGTCACCGTGGAAACCAGTGTATACACCTAGATCAAGCATCACAAATTCATCTACAAATCTTAGATGAATCTTAGAATCCACAATGGCCTGGCCATCAGTTCACACAGAATGGATTGAATTGGTCAGTGATTCTCCAGCTATTCTTACTCTCATTAAAAGCCAAGATTAACATTTATTGAATCCTTTTCTATAGTGGAAATGGCTCTTTGAACAGCAAGCCTGTGGATATAGGAATCATTTTGGCTAAAAGAGTTACACATTACAACTCCTACATGTTCATAGTAAAGTTCTTCTGAATTCAAAAAAGAAAGTTCTTCCTGTTTTAGAATAAATCCAGAGAAACTTGCCTTGGCAACCTGTGGCTGACATGAACTGTGAGCCCTTGACATGTCAAGCATTCAGGCCACTGGAAGAGTGCCCGAGTCTCTCCAGAAGGTGGCTGGGCAACTGGGATTCCCTGGTGACATGCTGAACCCAGCTACAGTGAAGATCAACTCAAGGCAAATTAGCCAGATTCACCCAGAAGTGAGTTATTTTTCCTGTTGACACTAACATAGACTTCACACTGTTCCCTGCAGTTCAGAAGGCAGAGGTAAGGAGCAGAATGTTACATGAGAAGGCACATCTTCTAGACAAAAGGCTGAATGGCAAGATCTAGCTCAAAGCTTTCCTTAAGCTGCCATAAGAGAGCCTGAGCTACAGCCTCAGCCTGACTTGTAGCTCAGTCTGACGTGAAGGTGTGACAGCTGCGACTTGTGTAACAGTAATCCCCAGGGAATGGGGAGGTGATGCGGGAGGTGTCTGGGAAGGAAGAAGATCAGGAAGAGAACTTGGAGGAGGCACATGGAGCACAGAGAGGTGAGGAAGCCACACTTGCTTTTTGGCCTTGGACTTGGGGGACAAAGAAGGAGACATTTAAAAGAGGCAGAGACCTGGGTGAGCGATCTGTGGAGGGCTGACAATGGTAGCCTTTATCTTGACTTGGGTTTTGACTTTGCTCTTTTCCTTCCAGACCTGCCTGACCCTTCGCTAGGGATCCCCATGAGAAGGTCCCTTAGACTTGTGAAAAGCTTTTGGGCCTCAGTGCATTGGGCAGCCAGCCCTGTTTGAGCATTTACCCACAAGAGGGTGGATAATTTAGGGTGTTTAAGTGGAAACTAGTTTAACTATATCCTTTCCCTTCTCTTTATTGCACACTAATTGTATTAAAGTTATTTTCCATTGAAGGGTTTATACACTAGAGTATGTTTTGTCTTGATACAATAGATGGCAAAAACCACATAAAAGCATGCAGATTTGGGGGTCCCGGAATGCCCCTCCTCCTGCCTGACAATACTCAGAGAGGTGGCTATGAAAGGATGGCACTCAGTTCTGAGATGGTGTGGGCTGGGCTTACCACCCACCGCCATCAGTCTGCCGGTACAGACTTTTCTACTGGTTGGCTCACCTGGTGGTGGTCCGCAGTGCGGTGGGGTGGAGCCAGGCGGAGTACGGGTGCCTGGGACTTCATGACCGTTGGGGTCCACACACCAGCAGAAGCCAGTGCTGCCATGACACTGCAGTGTAAGGAAGTGGCCCTGGTCGTCGCACTGAGGGATGTGGACCCGGGTGCCAGGATAGGCGTACTGGGCCTGGGCCATGTGGCGCTGGTATTCACAGGGTTTCAGTCCCGGGGCAGGGTCTTCTGGTACCAGGGCAGAGAGAGGGAAAATAAGAGACACTGCAACGCAGCCACTTTCACCAGCCAGACTTGGCCTGCCAGGGTAGTTTTCCTATCACTGGAAGATAGCATGGTACAGAGAAAAGAACAGGGCTCGGGTCTTAGAGTTCTGTATTCTCTCTCTAGCTCTTCCTGTTGCTCATTTCTCACTGATTCTCTGTCTCTAGCGGACTGACTATACCATAGAGCAGCCCCTCCCTCAGCCCTCAGGGTTCTATTGTCATCAGGTAAAATGAAGAGCACCCCCTGGCTTCCACCCAAACATCCCAAGAGACTCCTGAGAAAACAAGTAAATCCCTCCTCCCAGCTCACATTTAATAAGCTCGATACTTCACTATATCCATCTGTCAAGGCAGGGCAGATGTTGGGTAGTTAACCAGAATAGCAACTACCATCGTTGGTGATGCCCCGAGTCTCTCAGAATGCTAATCGCCAGCAAACTATCTGTAAACTAGGCAGAAGGTAACAGAAAAAAAACCCAGAGCCTAAACAATTCACCAACATGCTCTCAGACCTGGACAAATCAGCTAAAGTGCTGCAGAAAACACTCCCATCTCCTTCCATTCTATTTCTGACCTTCCAGCTCTTACCGGGTATGCACTGGATTCCATCCCCCTGGTATCCAGGGTGGCAGCGGCAGGAGAAGGAGCCAGGGGTGTTGTAGCAGGTAGCGGAGGGGTGACATCTGTTTTCCAAGCATTCATCAACATCTGCAGGAGTCGGGGAGGGGAAGAAAGAGAGTGTGATGTCACTGCCTACAGTATGCTGTTACATGGCCTCAGGACACATGCTTCAGTGAAGGAAACTTCAGGAGGCCTGTGGTCAAGAGCAAAAAAATGCTGACTTGACAGGCAAGCTTAACAGTTAAAAGATGGGGGGGGGGGGTGGCTGTGAGTTAATAACAGATTAAGAACGTGCCGCATGGAAATCAGATGTGTGGTCACTAACAGAAAAATACCCTACGCCTGCCTCTAGTGTATCTCATCTACAGTGAATTCCAGGAAGTTGTTACCCTTAGACCAACCTTAAGACCATAAATCATTCACTTCCTTTCAGTAGCACTACAATAACGATAAATATAGGCAACAATGGGATTTTTGCCCTTTTATTGTTGACATCATCTCCCTATAGATTCCTAGATGCAAATCAGCCCACAAGGCCTGCCAATTATTTTTTCAACTAATCAGAAGCACATTCATTCCTACCAAATCAGGGTTCTATTACCTAGAATGCCCAATTAATCAGATTTTTTTTTTAACTTTCCACCTTTGGAAGTAATGGAAAGTTTTTGAAAATCTAAAACTTTCAGGCTTAGCTGTCCAAATAAGTCTGTTTTTTTTTTCACTGTCTGCAAAGTACCCTTAAAGATTAACTTTCAGATTTCTCAAAACTGTAACCACCTGAAACTTCAAACAAAAGCCAATTTATAGTTCTTTTATCTACTGAAATCAACATGCATCCACAATAGTCAGGCATGTATCACCACCACCTCCACCACCACCCTGGCTAAACAAACCCTGAGAGTGGAAATGTTAAGAGCAATGGTTGAGATAAGCAAGCTCTGGAGACAGGAAATCTCCAGTCAGAGGGAGACTAATGGTGGAGGTCTGATCAAGGTTCAACTGAAGAGTCACATTCCTTGATAACATGGGAAAATGCTGTAAAAGTGTGTGAATAAGAATAGATGTGGGATGGGATGATAGAGTGAACCTTCAACGGGATTCCTGGAGCTCTCCCTAGTGAAGCAACTCGTTAAAGCTTAGCCAGGGAAGCTATCCACTTCAACGCAAGTTCAAACTCAGCCAGGGAGGTGACCCACAAGGGCAGCAAACCTCTCCTGTCTCACCCTCCGCTCCCCTCAGCAGTGTACTTTGATGATCTCCCTGTTCTGCTCCACTCTGTCTTTGGTGAACCCTATCACCACCCCTGCATCACTGGTCTATAACTCAATACTGTATACATAAATAAATGAATCTTAAAAAAAAAAAGGGGGGGGGAATCCCAGAAGTGAGCTGCATTAACTCACAAAGCCCATGGCAGGGACACACGTTGGACCCAGGAACCAGAAACCCTGATTTGAGCAGGAATGAACTAGGTTATGACAAAGGAGGCTCCCCTCCCCCCAGACTCCTGTGATCAGGGTGTCTCTGGGAGGATTACCCTACAGCCTTGCTATGACCATACTGTCACTAAGACACCTCCCATGACTCAGGGGCTCCCCAGGAACTAGTAAGGGGAACAGACATTCTGTTCACCAAAGATGAATCACTTACACTGTAATTAGCAAGTTAGCAATCTGTTTATCTTCAGTATCAGGGAAGTTTTGTCAATATAAATTAGTTCCCTTCAGTACAAAAAATTCCTAACTGTTCTTAACAACTACATTTAATGCCACCTAAGGAGTTGCGAAAGGTTGGCCAATGGTCACCTTCCTTTCGATCTACAAAGGAAAGAAGGTAGTTAGAGACTTCTGCAAGGTCAAAGCAAACAAGGTGTTCTGATTAGCTCCTTAGATAACCAAATATAAGTAATTACAATAACAAAAACCTATCTGCAATCTAATCAATGTGGGTTCTACACTGACTTGGCTCTCTTGATCTGGATAACTTGAACGCCCATTTGGGCACAGCTGGTGATCACTCAATTCCTGGACCTGGAAGAAGCTGTAAAACTGGCTGTAAAACCAAAGCTATAAAAATTAACATCCAGCCAAATACAGGAAATTAAAAGCTTTTCATGATACATATGCTGAAAGTACTTCTAAAGGTAACAGGAACACCAGGCAATGAGAGGAAGCAGGAATTCCTGAGACACAGGGCCTATTTCTAGAACTCTTGGAACAGTTTCTCATGATTATTTTTGAACTAACAAAGAGGGGATTCCCCAGAGCTACCAAGTTATTTATGTTCTTGAAGTCTACAGCTTAAGAATTCTGTAAGCCCTGGAAGAAGAGCCATTCATCCCACAAATATGAAGTCATGGGGAGACAATGTCTGCTTTGAATACCCACTGAGGAAAAAGTCCCTGGAGAGACTGAATGCATCACCAGTGAGTCATCCCTGTCCCCAAGGAGCTGGAGAACGAGGCTGTGAGGTGCAGTCCCTGGCACTACATGGAAGGATCTTGCGCCTGGCAAAGTGGGATCCATTCCCATCCCTGGGCTCAGAGCAGGCTGGGGATTCTCAAGAGGATGAACACCTAAGAAGGTTGGGGAAAACTGTAGCTTAAGTGTGAAGAATAACTCTATTTCACAAGGTGTCAGGAGTGTGGGAAGACTTTCAGCCCCTTAGTGAGCAGGAGCTTGCTTTGTATCACTGGGGGATCACTGTCTTTCTTGCCTAACAATCACTGTTAGGGGTCTTTTATAAACAAAGTTGAAGACAACAGTGGTCAAGACTAAGAGAGCTGTTTTCCATTTAGCTAGTGAAGGGTTGTGACAGGGGTCGTCCCCAGGAAAAGGGGAAGTTCCAGGTTCCCTGCCCCACCCAGAAGGAGGGTGGAGCTGAGCAGAGAAAAGAAGAAAAGAGAAGGAATCTGAGCAGAAGGAAGCAGGATGGAGAGCAGGGAGGAGACCTGAGGAAGCCACATGGAGTAGCAAGCATGTGATGGAGAAACCATGCTTGTTTCTTGACCCTGGACTGATTGAAACAGATGTGGGTGAGAAGAGACCCATCGGGAAGTTGACTATGGCAGTGTTTATATTGATTTTGCTCTTCTCCTCCCAGTTTTGTCTGGCCATTTCTGACCCTTTTCTATGGGTCCTGCCAGAAGGTGCTTTAGGCTTGTGGCAGGCTTTCAGGCCTTGCTTTGTGCCAATCCATTTTGAGTGGACTCTTGTCTATGAGGGGATGAGTAATTCCAGGTGTTTGATTTAGAAATTACGTTCTTTGTCTTTTGTGTTATATACTCACTGTTTTAAAGTTCTTTTTAATTAAAGTCTTATGTTTTGTATTGATGTGGTGGATGGCAGAACTGTTGAGTGTGACCAGATAGGGGCAGTAACATAACAGCTACCTGTGTGACCAGATATGGGCAGTAACACAAGGACCAGAATGAACTGGGCCTTGCATCCAGGTGCACAGCACAGTCACCTTTCTAGAATCTGAACCTAAAGCCTATGTAAGAGCCGCTTTCCCCTACAGCACTCACAGTAGCTGCGGAACCCACCCTAGGGAGCTCTGTCTCAGCTGCTGCCCAGGAGCAATAAACTCTACTTGCTCAGCCTTTCTGCCTCCCGTCTTTCTTCCTTGCGGCTGGTCTCAGAAATCTGGACAAAACAATAACCTATTTAGAGCAGGCAGGTTTGGGGGTTCACTAGTACCCCTCTTTCTGCCCTGTAACAGGGTGACTCCATCTCCCTGCAATTCTCCATTCAATCATCCAGTAAGCTGGTAAAGAACCAGTTTGGAAAATGTGTTTTTTTTAAAAAAAAAAAAACCCTCCATTTTGAGTTCATGCTTTGGTATTTCAACATTCTTCTCACTTTCCTAATTCTCAGCCCACACCCAAAACCAGATGAAGTCCCTTCAGTGATTCCGATTCAATAACTGGACTCTTGATATCCCCTAACACACACACGCACACGCATACACACCCAGCCTAGTTTGCTTTTAAATTCAACAGTGAAATTAATTTCCTGGCACCGATAACCCTTGACCCAGCCTCAGACCCCCAATAAAGGTTTCAGCCTGCAAGCTCTGGGTCATCACCTGTTTAGTCTAACACCCATTGCTTGTATCCATATCCCTGAGTGTCGCATGGTGACTCCCCCTTCTGTAAGGAAGACAGCCTGTTTTTTTCCCCTCCTCTGTGGCCATGCCAACTTTACCATACCTTACCCAAGATCTACATTCTTAGAACAGAAAACCTGATTTCAAATCAATGCAAATTCTTCCCCTTATATCCTTGAGCAATGATGGCTTTGGGTCATTGGTCATCTGCACCCAGTTGAACTCATATTTGTTCCTCCCCAGAAAAGTCTTGACTCAAGAAAATCTGTTCTTGCACTTTACAAAACCACCAAGATGTGAAAGGACAAATGGCTGAGAAATACCCAGCTCACACAAATACAGATTTCAAATCAATCTAGATCACAGGAAGCTGGAAAAGCTTTACCTCTATTTAGCTAAAGGTTAACTCCTGCAGCAACTCAAGACTAGATGGAGAAACCGAAGCCAAATGCAGACTCTCCAGGGAACCTGTTTTTTGTTTTTTTTTTTTTTTTTTTTTTTAACAAACTGGCTAGAGGAAAACCTGCACCCCCTTTTTCTTACCAGTCTAATGGTGTAAATAAAATGTATGCTTCGAGAACACATGTTCACAGCATAGAGACTTTCTATTTTTCTGTTTTAGTCTATATTTTTAAAACTTTCTCTACAACCACTGGGCCACATACACATTGTAGCACTCCTCCCCACAATCCCCCACGTAACCATCATGATTAAGTCCTGCCTGATTTACTCGTAACATTGCTGTTTAGGATAAAATGTCTATTCATCATTTACTATCATCCCATCCGAAATCTCAGACGGCAACCCCAGGGTAACTGACTGGGGCCGGCAGTCTCGCCAGGCTCTCCGTAGCCCTCAAAGACTCCGACCTCCTGGTGTTCAGTCTTATGAATCTCCCTTCCCTGCAAAACGTGTTTCTAACCAAGACACTGAGACAATATAGGTGGGATGTCACTTTTGTAATTACAGTTTCCATCTTGCTCATGTATTTTCTGTCACTAGCTCTGATACAATAAATGATGTTGTTGGAGAGGGCGAGAAGCAGAAGTTCACTTCCAGGGAAGGTCACTTCCAGTCAACTGCCAACAAGACCTGAAGCTCTGAGTCCAACAGGCTCTGAGGAACTGAATCCTGCCAAAAAGCATGGAGGGTTCTTCCCTGGTTTGGGCTTCAGTTGAGACCCTGACACCGCCAGACCTCGACTCCAGACTTGTGAGCATCCGAAAACAGAGCTCCGGCTAAGCCATTTCCCAGCCAATCCACAGTGAATGTGGATTGTTTTAATACATTCTATTTGGAGCTAATTTGTTACATGGCAGGAAATAACAAATACACTGGAGAGAAAACTAATGGGTTTGGTATGTTTTAAGCTTGTGGGGTCTAGAGTGAATCCCTAAAACTAGAAAACCAGACATAAAAGAGGAACCTTTGAAAATGGGAGAAATTAACAGAACAATCAATGGGATAACACTAGTCAAATTCTCAACAAAGAAAAGTAGCTAATTTCAAGGTCCTCACATCACCCCAGAAAGCACCCAAAGTCTTACAGGGCCCTAGAGTTACAAGAAGCAAGAGAAAATGATTCTAGAGGGGATTAGAGCAAACAGCACTTAATGTCCATTAATGTTCTGATTATAAAAATTTATCACACCTAAGCTGCAATTAATGTCAACCAAAGTAAGTTCAACCAAGTTGCTTTAAATCAAAACCTAAAAAATAAAATGCTTTAAAAAAGCATCATGTCTGCTGACCTGAGCAGCCAGATACTTAATTATGAAGTGCTACAGACAAGGTATCTTTTCTCTAGGCATTCTTACTTCTTTGAGTCAGTAGGCTATGGAATGATAAACTCCACAAGTGTGGGAAAAGCATTCTTCCCACCATGGAGCTTACCAGAAACACAAGGAGCTGATGAACCTCACCCTGATCCCAAATGTGGGGTATACACCCTGCGTCCATGGAGAGCAGCAGTTACAGATGGAGATCTTTAGCTGGTCAGGTGAGGCAGCACCCGTAAAGCACAAACCTACCTGATACTAACTTGAGAAACATGAGCTCTGCTTAAAGCTGGGGGATGTTACAGAGGGAGCAAAAATCCCAAGATTGATGTGAGCCACAAGGGTCACCTCGATACAAACTGTTTTCAAGAAATGGAACGGGGGAGCATCTGAAGAGCAGAAGTGGAAACAAAGAGCCAGGGCCAGACCCTGCCAAATCGCCAGGCAGCTCTGGGAAGGAGTGGACGGCTGTCCTCACACAGTTGTTCTGTCCATGACTGCAGTCCATGACTGCACTGCTGAAACAAAAGGGAGATAGGAGTGGGAGAGGATGTTCTAGAAGGGATCAGGAAAAATTCAACCAAGTAGAATGAAACCTCTGGGGAGGAGGGACCCAGGCTGTTTAGATGTTCCCGTCCCAGGAGTGGCAGGGCTTTCCCCAGCAATAAGGTGGGCCACGGGCACAGTAGCATGGGTGGGCAGTAAACAGAGAAGACTTTCTATTCCAAACCCTTTTCCCACCCATCTCTCATTCCCAGTGTCTCTTCTCTCTACCACAATTTGTGTGTGATATTGGGAGCATGAATTTGAGTTTCAGTTCAATAACAGACCATGGATATATTAGAAAAAGCTTAGTAGATTATATCAATTTACTGAATAAAATATCTATGAAAACACTAGTCATCCCAGTCTCATGCGTTTCTACCCAGAAGTAAGTCTATTTTTCAAGTAACAACCTCACGCATTATTTGTTAAGTAAAATTTGGACAGTTTAGCACCACCTTCCGGCTTGCTGATTTTATAAAATTCTATATGAAGTGGTAGATGTAATTTTATTTTTGAAGCAGAGTACTATCTTTTTATTTTTAAGGATTAATTTATTTATGCATACAAGAAGTGGAGGTACAGGACAGAGGTTTAGGGGGTGAGTGGATTCACCAGAGACAGAGAGGGATGTAGAACAGGCAGATGTATTGAAATACACTGCTGAAGGGAGAAGCGGGCCACTGCTGAAGGGAGAAGCGGGCCAGACAGGAGAGTTCTGCTGTGCCATGTAGGTCACCTCCCTGGCTGGGATTCGAACTGTGCTGCAGTGGCTGTGGACAGCTTCATAGTGCTGCTCTTCAACCCCTTGGCCACCAGGGAGGTCCATTATTATCCTTTTATATCTATGGACTTGTTGTTCTCTTCTCAGAGAGAGAAGGTAAACAATAGAAAGATTTGCACATGTGTGGAGAGATTGCTTAAAACACTCCTTCAACCAGGGAAATCATAGCAACGAAAAATTAGGAACTGGAGAACTCAAACCATTAACTTCATTGATAGACAGGCAGAGAATGCTAGAACAACACCCGACCTGCGCTAAGTCCATACCAGCTCCAAGGAGCAGAAGGTAAGAGCCAGCCCTGGCTCCCTCAGCTCCAGCACTGTCCCTATCAAGGACAACCACACACATTCAACAATCCTGTCTCAGGGAAACTCCCTGGGCTCCCCTTTTCCGACTCAAAGAACACCCATTCTCTTTCAGCAATGCCAAGGCTGTGTGGGTCAAAGGAAGGAAGGGATGCTTTCTTAGAGAGGTGCTGGCTATGTACACAACCCTTGGACAGGCCAGAGGGGAAGGGGTGAGAAGATTCTCCAGAGACAGAGTGGGGAGCAGAACAGGCATATGTACTGAAATCCTACATGCAGCCAGGTGGCCTTGATACTCACCAGTGCACACGTGACCGTCCCCAGCGTACCCCGGCAGGCAGGTGCAGCTGAACGAGCCGCCGCCATGGTGAATGCACTGGGCCTGGCCCGCAGGAGCGCAGGTGTGACGGCCGTCCTCACAGGGGTTGGCAGGGGGAGCCATCACTGCAAAGAGAAGGCTAGGATGTGGCGTGGTCTGGGTAAGGGTGGAGGTGGGGAGCTGCTCTTGGCATGGTGTCTGCACAGAGGTTTCTGGGATAATTACTACTTTTTATCCCACTGGATTAAAAATTACTTGTTTTCTATCATCATCTGGTTCTATCAATGGGATGACTTTGAAATGCTAGCTCTTCTGGATCGATGTTTTGAGGTCCAAAGTATATTCTCTGAAACTCTAGAAAAGGTATAGTTAGTCCAGATGAAGCTCTATCACTAGTCAAGTGGGACAAGCATCTTTGAGTTATCAATCCATTCATTCTAGTTTGAGAAGTGTTTGATGTCTACTGAGAGCTGCTGGTATTTCTTAGTGGTTCATCATCTTGTTACATGACCAGGCCAATATCAAAACACACGGGAATGAGTATGAGGTGAACATACTCCAACACCACAAATATCTGGAGGAAAGCAACAACAGAAAAAACAACACACACACACACACACACAGAATAACTTTGTGTTATTTCAAGGTAAACTGTTTTCTAGAAGATCACACAGCAGTTTCTCCAGAGCATAAGTGGAGAGATTAGTGAAGAGTTAGGTTCAGTACTGCTGTGGTTCAAAAGAGGACTGATCATGGCACTCACAGATGCAAGTGTGTCGGTCATCAGCAAACTCGTAACCACTCCGGCATTCACACCTGTAGCTTCCCGGCAGGTTGATGCACACAGAGTTGGGGCCACAGCGGTGGAAGCCTGTTGCACACTCATTCACATCTACCAAGTAGTAAGAACAGAAGAGTACAACTTAAACCAAGAGTCTCAGAAATGGAAGGTCATAAAATTCAGTGTGTCTCCTCTACTCTGAGGTTTCAGACTAGAGGAGGACTAAACATGAGTTGACAAGTAGGAGTTCTGAGCACCAGACATAGATGCATGTTGTAGATCACCTGTAATAACATGTCATGGTCCTCAAGTATAAGCCGCCAGGAGATATTTTGAAGATCCTGAGAATTCTTTACACAATTATAAACATTAAGAAGAAAAACACTTCAATAGTTTTCTTACCAAATGTAAATAAATGTCTACTGCTGCTTTTTGAGGCTGAATAGGTACAATAAACACAATATCTGAAATTTAAAGTGACCAGGAAATATACTTTTAAGTAAATGTAGGAAACACCTAACATAGGCTTAAAATTACAAAATTTGAGCACTCAAAACATCTAGCAATACAATAGGTGTTTTCTTTTCATAGTTCAAGCCCAGAAGCCTATACCTCCAGGCTATCACCTCAAATCTAACATATGCTTCCATTTTTAAGTAACTGTACTTAGGTTAACAGCTGCTGAACTCACTGATCAATGGGGATCAGGACAGATTCTTTTCACCCATTAACATATTATGCTAGAGGACTACATAAAAAAAAGGAAAGAAAGAAAACATGGAGTGGATGGCTCTTACCCACACAGCTCCGTCCGGTTCCCTGGTACCCAGATGCACACTCACAGGTGTAGTCTACACCTGCCCCTGGAAGACACCGAGCTGTCATGTCACAAGTGTGACTCCCGTCATAACAAGGATTCACTGGAGCGGGGGCTGAATCATCTGTTTGGGTAGAAAGGAAACATTCAAGAGCACAGTCTAGCTGTTGCAAAGAGAATGACACAGAAGGAAGGAAGCTGAGGAGCCCATATACTCATCTGTGTTTGGGTGACCTTCCTAAACCGGATACTATCAGTATCCAGAGTCAAGGTATTTTCTCTCTATCATGGCTTTAAGCTGTAGAATGACTTCTACACACAACTATTATTTTAGTAGGTTACTCTATATACCACTTGCCTACTCTATCCACAACCAACCTTTTCTTGCTTATAGTAGGCTTATGTACAGGGAAGAAAAATAACACAGATTATCCTTTTATGTAAAAGTGCTTTTGTTGGCCTTCCCTGGTAGTGCAATGGTTAGAGCACAGCACTGTGAAGCTATCCACAGCCAGTGCAGCATGAGTTCAATCCCCAGCCATGGAGCTGGTCCACATGGCACAGCAGACCTGTCCTGTCTCACCCACTGCTCCCCTCAGCAGGGTATGTTAGTCACTCTGGCTGTTCTGCTCCCCACTCTGTCTCTGGTGAATCTTTTCACCCAAGCTCCTCTGGCCTATACTAGGATCTTGTATGCATAAATAAATAAACCTTTAAAATAAACAAATAAAAGTGCTTTTGCTCCAGCATTACCTTTGATTTTCAGAAGAATTCTATGAAGGGGGCTGTTGTAGTCACACCAATTTTCAGACAAGAAAAAGGTAAGTGGGAGACATTGGGAAATTTTCCTGAATTCATAAAGTCAGGAAGTAAAGACTCATACCCAAGATTTGTGAATCTAAACTGAGTAATGACTCAGTAAAATTCAATATTTTGATGTCAAAATCATGCTTCTCAACAGCTTTAGATCAAATGAATACGAACGACTTTGGACTCTTTAGAATTAATCTTGCCATAGAGTCATCCATCCATGAGGTAGTAATGATTGTTAACATCTGAAATCTTCCCTAAAAAGCTTTACTTTTAGATATGGTATAATAGTAACAATTTATTGAGATCTTATATACCAGGCAGTGGTCTCAACCCTTTACATTGAATCCTCATGACTACACTACAAAGAAAGCATCTTTACAGCAGTACAGCGAGATCAAGTCATTTGCCCAAGGTCACACAGTAAGTAGAGATGGCTCAAGATGAGACAAAAAGATAAGTTTGGGGCCCTCCCTGGTGGCACAGTGGGTTAAGGCACAGCACTAAGAAGCTAAAGCCACTTCAGCATGAATTCAATCCCCACCCCCAGAGGTGACCTACACGGCACAGCAGACCTCTCCTGACCTGCCCACTGCTTCCCTCAGCAATATACTTTTTCGGTTGGCCTGTTCTGCTCCCCACTCTGTCTCTGGTGAATCCTCTCACCAACCCCGCACCTCTGGCCTGTACCCCAGTTCTTTATGCATAAATAAATCTTTTTTTTTTTTTTTAAGATAGCAGTTTGGCTCAAGAACTCATGTTTTCTACCCCTCAGCTACAACTACCTACAAAGGAACTTCATGAAGTCCCTCCCCCACCCTCACCCCGAGTTCCTGTCTGGATAGCCAGCCTGGTACGGAGCATTTCCACCTGCTCTCAACAGTTCTCACTACCCCAGGAGTCAGCATCTAGGCATCTGCAGGTGGACTCTAGCAGTACCACCTGCTTTGACTCCCAACTCCTCCTGGGTGCCCTGTTTCTCACTCACCCATATCATCCCCACCCCTCTACCTCATGTGGACAACCCTGCCCCAAGTGACTCCTAGTGGAGACCCATGTGCTGGCTGCAGCTGCCTGCTTCAGAGACTGGGTTCCCAATCCTTGGGTGTCTGGACACCTCCCCAGCACTAACCCAGTACCCATACTAGGTCTCCTAGTTTTTCTGTGAGTCTGGCTTCAGCTGGGTTGCCTGGGCTAAGTCCCAGATGGGACACAGTGGCATTCTGGCAAATGCCTATCAGTTACTTTATAAGCAACACCACAGTGTGTTCCCACAATGGAAGTCTCATATTCATTGATTCCCATAATAAGGGCTTGTCCTTGGCTCACCTCAATATCACTGGCTGAAGTAACAGAACCTTTGCCAACCAAATGGGCCAGCAAATGGCTCCAGCACTTTTAAACCTGATGAACTTAAAACTTCGGCATACACCTAGCTCCCTGAATCATGCCACCCCGCCCTCTGGCTCATTGGCAGATGGGCCCGAGGCACAACACCAGGATTGTGGCTACTAGGTTAATTTGATCTAAGGACCAAGTTCCTGAGTCAGTTCCTGGCATGTGTTGCAGTTAACACTAACGGAAGTAAGTTCTCACCGAAGGCCTGATCCAAGAACCTATTCTTCCTCTTTTCTCCACGTTAGCAGAAGATTCTCTACAAAATGGCCATTCTGCCCACCCAAAGGGGACACTGAACATCAAGATGTTTTAAAGTTTAAAGACCAATGCCTAGCCTTCTTCAGACTTCCCAGCATCAAAATTTCATGGTGGTCCATTCCAGCAAAGATTAGTGAGTATACATGAGTGTGAAGGGCTTACTACTCTGCTTGGAATTAAAAGGAAAAAATTGAACAAAAGATGACTTGCAAACTATGCTAACCTACCTGAAACTGATTAGTTTCCTAATTGAAACTGACTTCCTAACCCAACTGGCCAGGTAATTTGCAGAGCCCAGTGCAAAATGAAAATGTGGAGCCCATTGTTCAAAAGGTATTAAGAGCAGCAAGACAGTGACAGGACAGCAAAGCGTACTACTTCTGAACACACGCCCTGTTCAATGAATCAGGTTTCCAGAAACATTATTTTAAAAAATATTCTGGAAGAACGAGTCATTCTCTGGCTTGTTAACTTTTATTATAGTGTCTTCAGACATTTACTATTTCACCATGACCCTCTTAAATTGCTCTGATGGAGATCTGGAACTAATTTACTCATCTAATCAAGGGGAAGAATGGTTTTCCTTAGAGAAACAGTCCGTTCAGCTTCACTGGATGGCCCTCTGCCCAAATCTCAACTCGTCAAAAGGAGCCCTGAGTGGGGAGAGGACAGGAAGCATTCCTGGTCCTGGTCTAAGACCCCATGCAAAACAGCCAACCCACCCTCTAAGCTCAAACACCGGGGGTAGGTTGGGGCTGGGGATTGGCCGTGGGCAAGGGCCTGGCTCTGATGACTCACTGGAAGGCAACAGCACCGCCCCTAACCCTGGGGAAACCAGTGCTCCCACCTCAGGCGCAGACAGCTCTGCCTCACAAACATTCCAACCAGACACTTGCTCCCCCTGGAGTGAGTGAGAGACTCTCGAGAAAATACTGCTACTCACAGAGCAGACAGAAAGAAGAAATTTTCTTTCTTCTCTTCATTTCTTGTCTTCTGGTCTTTTCCCCTATTTTTTTTCTACTCCAGTAGAATGAATAGTCTTGCTGGTTTATGCCAGGTGAATAGAGCAGGGTGAGGGTGGAAAACATATATTCTCACTTTTCAAATTTGGTCTAAATTGTGAGATGGTCCCAAGACCAGCTTAGTACCTAGAAAGCAGTGTTGTGGGGGTTTTGAGTGGGCTCTGGAACCGAGTTGCTGCTGGGTGTAAAATTCAGCTTGCCATTTTCTAGCGATGACCAAGTAACTGACTTCATGTTTAGAACTCAGTCTCTGTAAAATGGGGCTAGAAAACCCCCTTTTGAGTAGGACTTACAGGAACTAAATGACTTACAGTAGCACTTGGCACTAAGTAGGATGTTAGATCAACCCGGGCAGTGCAGGGGGGCCAGCGGAGACCCCCTGACCTTGCAGCAGCCTACTGATAGAGTCCAGGAGGCAGATATCAACAATCCTGGTTGGCAGACTGGGGGTCACCTGGGTTTCATCTGGGCTTTGGGTCAGTGCACTCCACTTGGCTATTCTGAGCTCCACTCCTCCCCATTCCCCAACTACCTCTTCTGGTATAAATTCTCTCCCGGCATTCCCTTGGAATCCCATCCAGCAACAGACCCTAAAATCCTCTCTTCTTTAAGACCTTGTGTAGGCTCCTTTTCAGCAACACCTTACATACGATGCCATTATTATGTAGTAGGTTGAAAGGGAAAAATAACCAAATTCTAAAGGTTAAGTTAGCAAGTCAGGACCTGCCAGGTTGCTGGCTGTAACTGATTCTGGTATCCTGTTTTGTATGTCTCTAGGAAAAATACACCCAGAGTCTATCTCTTCTGTAAATGGTTCCAGAATCTGAATGGGAATGCACAGCCTGGGAGTTCTTCCACTAATTGCTGTTTTCACAGATCAACCGCCTACACCCAGCAAAGGGTTGAACTGCACATTCAAAGGTGAAGGGTGTTTCCTCCATTGTTCTCGTTTCAAGCTTGCCTTGAGAAAAGTGCAATGGTTATCTAAAAATCAACTCTACATTTTCATGCTATTAATTCACTACTTTAGAATTCCATTCTGGGACACTTTAATGTCTGTTACCCCAACCATGTTTCCTAAACCAACCCAGCCAACACACTTGGGATTCTCATTTCAAATCATGTCTGTGTAGTAGAGATCTAGTCCTCTTAGGTATCTGAGTATATTGCCAGGGTGACACTCGCATGGTGAGCCCTAGGGGGTGGAAGGAGCCCTCCACTCTTGTGATAAAGCTCAGCACTTCTCACATGTTCATTAGCTATTGGTATGCTTTGTTGCATAAATATCTACCCAAATTTCCTGTCTTTCTATCAGACTATCTTTTTTTACTTGATTTGTACTAGAGATATAAGTCTTTTGTTCTGTGAATAGTATGTTCACTTTGTAGATTGTGTCTTCTGATGTATGAGTTTAATTTTGATGTTGCCATTTTTTTCTTTCATTGGTTGTTTTTCAGGTATATATCTGAGAAGTCACTGTCTAGTTGAAGGTCACAAAACAAAACAAAAATCACCCCTGTATTTTTTATAAAACTTTAGCACTAATATTAAGGTCTTTGACTCATCTTAATATATGATATGATGTAGGGGTACAACTGTATCCTTTTACAGGTGGACATCAAGCTGTTCGAGAACCATTTGTTCGAGGAAAAACTTCTCCTCAATGAAATTGTTTTTAGCACCTGTTCAAAAAAAAAACCAATTGGCCAACTGTAGTTTTCAGGATTTTCACCTCTATTCCCCGGATCTATATGTCAGCAACTCACTATCTTGACTACTTACTACTTAACGTTTGGAGATCAGGACTTGTGAGTCCTTCAACTCCCCCAACCCCCAAGATCATTTGAGCTAATTGTGTCCCTTAAATTTCCCTATAAATTGAGCTGACAGGATTATGTTGGATAGTAGTGAACTTATCAATTAAGAAAGCATTACAATCTCTTAATCCAAGACCATGGAGTATTTTTCCAGGCTAGGTTAATTTCTTTTTTTTTTTAAATGACTTATAGATTTCAGTGTAAGAGTACTGTATAAAAAAACTGTATTCCTAAATTGTATTATTTTTGTGATGGATTTTTTTGTTTTGCTCACTACTATTACAGAAAAATAAAATTTTGTATATTTATCTCATATCTTATAACCTAGTTTCTCAGTTCAAATGACGTGTGGTAATTTTTAAAATAACATCCTTAGATTTTCTATCTATAAGATCATGTCCCATGAAAATCGATCATTTCCTTCCTGATTTTTTAATCTATATGCTTTAAATTTCATGCCTGATTGCCTCAGCTAGAACTTAGAGTGCAGTGTTGAACAGAAGTGACTAGAACAGATAACACCTTCCCAGTCTTACAGGGAAAACAGCAAGTTTTTCTTCATTTAGTATGTTGTTGCCTGTGGGGTTTTCCATTCTTGCAGTTCTATTTTTTCCTCCAGGCACTGGCTTTTTGGCTACCTTGATTTGGTGAAGTCTTTCACATCCTTTAACTTTTACCCAAAATGTCACATCCTTGGGGACACCCTCCCTGAGTCTCCAGATGTGACTCAAGGTACTTTGTGCTTAACGCAATTACAACAAATATTGTCAGTATCATTCTCCTCATTTGGCGCCTACCTGTTCATAGGTATGCCCCCAACACTCACTAGCACACAGGGTCACTGCACAAACCAACCTTGCATATGGCCTGGCCCTGACCTGGTAGAAACACTGTCAGTTCTCCTCCTCCCTGCACCACATTGACAGGACCTCTGCTTTATTCATCCTTACACCCAGCACCTGCCACAGAGCCTGGTACTCAGTAGCCCTTCAAAACTTCTGAGAATCATACGGAGGCTATTCAAAAAGGAATGAAGAAAGGAGATTAGGTGTTTTGCCCAACAAAAACAAAACAGCAAAGTGTACCTTCCACGGGGCCAATTTGATTGGTCACAGCAAATCTAAGCACTTGTTCTTCATCCGTGTACAAGGCAAAGACCCGGTCAACATTCAGCTGCTGGGTGGCAGAGATGGCCTGGTGCCTGGGGGCATGCTGGCACGCCTGGTAAGTGATGTTCTGTTGGATGCGGTAGGATCGCGTTTGGTTGATGCCACCAAGTATGAGAAAGTAGTCTCTGGAACTTGAGGAGGTCACAACTGCAACAGACACATCCTGTGACCAAACTGGTGAACTTAATATTAATGACAGAGGCCTTTTCTGCAGCTTTTCCTTTAGTTCCCATAGCATATTACCTAGGGAAGTTAATCAGTTTATATGGGCAACCTGCAAGGCAGTCCCAAGCACCTGAGCAGAATGAGCTCCACTGTTGAGCCTCATTTATTCTCCACCACCGCTGCCCCCAAGGGGACCCTGTCCTTGTGTCCACGGGTCCTCCAGGGCTGAACAGTCATCCCGGCACTAGGCCAGTATGAGGAGGTGGAACTGAACTCATGCTGGCCCAACGCTGCACCACCAGGTTTTTTTTTTTTTTTTTTTTACACCACACATTTGTAACCAATGCATCCTCTCTACACTGCACAGCGCCTGATGATCCCAACCTCTCGCCTTTCAGTCTGATGGTTTCTAGGAAAAGGGGAGATGGTTTCTTTCATGTTGACTTGGGGACTCAGGCCCATTTTCGGGCCCTCAGCTGTTCCTGCAGTGCCCCAGTCTCTCCACCCATTCTTGCCCAGGCATCTCTGGGCAGACTGCCAGCTTTCACACTGTCGGGGAATTGAGGAGAAGGCGGAGCAAAGGAGGCAGGGAGCCAGCGCCTGTGACCCAGCCCGTGTCCTGCCTTCAGGGCCGGTTTCCAGGCGCCTCACAGTTTACAGTGTCAACCACATCAGGTACATGGAAGATGTTACTCTCATCCTAACGAGGGCAAAAAAGGCTCTCAGGAGAGTGACTTTTTTCCCACCTATTTTAAACATTTAATATATACATTTACTGTCTTCTGACACCAAGTCTATGCAGCATCTTTCTATGATTTTAAAAAGCAGGATAAAACAGGGTTACAAGGCCAGTGTAAATTCCAATAGTTATTTTTCCCATGGCCCAGAAAGCAGAATGACTAAAGATTATATATTTTTATACCATCTGTGGTGCTAGCAAGCACAGGGCAGTTTCCCTCAATTTGGACAGATGGGTAAAGGGGAGTCCTGGAGCCCTCGGTGGCTTTCACACGCTTTAATCTTATTTCTACACCAACTGTTGAAGGGGCAAGCCCATAGGGTGGTGAGGCAGGGAAGGGCAGGGGTGTCCCAGGAGGCTAACAAGCCTCCCAGCCCTCAGCAAATCCTTACTCTTTCTGTTTGGACTCTCTCCAGCGTCTGCTCATCCTCTCCTAGCCATTCTCTGCCGTGACGTTTCTGTGTGATGCCATCTTACAGGCTCGGCCTCCAGGCTCAGGTGAGCCCACTTACGAGTGTCCGCACCATACTCCAGGTGTCCACTATCAGGCATGCATGCCCTAAGCCCACGCCCCCAAGCCCCTTCTGTATTCAGGCCACAGGTGATAGCCACAGAGGCCAGCAGCATAAAAGCCTGACCATCACTTAGGCTACACCGTCCCTACCCACCCTCCATTGCCAAAACTGATTAATATTTCAAAGTGTTGCACAGAATATGGATATGCTTCAGTAGAGTAGCAAGCCCTCTTTTCGACCTGTGTATTCGGTGATAAGAACAATGATATTGAGCTCACTGTTCTGTACTGCTCCATCCTAAGGACATTCCCAGTAATTCAGTTAACTCCTAACTATCCTGTGAGTAGGCACTGTCCCCATTTACAGACGGAAAAGCTGAGCACACGTACCTGAGTCTGAGTAGTGGTACAGCTCCTTGTAGGGAGCTATCTGGGCTGTGAAATTTGCTGGGATGTAAGGCACCTGTCCTTGAATGTTGGTCTTAATGCTCAGGTAGTTCTCAGGGTCAAGTCCTTCTGCTGTTTGAGTGATTTGCACCCTCTCCTCCCCTGGGTAGAAAGTAACCTCCATGTTTTGGATAAAGGTAGCGCCTGAGGAGGAAAAAAAAAATCAGTTCGGGGGTGAAATTTCCAATACAAGGTACCCGTGTTCTCGCATCTTCCAGTAATAACTACCAAAGCATACTGCCTCCCCACAATTTCTTCCACTGTTGAGATTGTGCTTGTGAGGATAAACTGATACCCAAGACTAAGTACTATCAGCTGTTGATTTTGTAGGCTTTTTTTTTTTTTTAAAGCACTATCCACTTATGCATACAGAAACTGGGGTATGGGCCAGAGGTAGGCGGTGGGTTAGAAGAGGTTAGGAGGAGTCACCAGAGACAGAGTGTGGGTTCCTCCTGTCTCATTTCACACTTCTTTTTGGAACTTGTTTTCTTTGAGAAGTAAACTCTTGGCAACAGCCATGACATTTTGCGAAGGTTTCCAGACTTAATAAAAACAAGCAAATAAAACCGAGATACTCAGTTAAACTTGAATTTCAGATAAAGAATGAGTACGTTTTTAGGATAAGCATGACCATTGTATTTTAGAAAACACTAGTACTTTAGAACATAACCAACATGTATCTTACATTCAAATATTACTGGGTATTCGTATTAATCTACTTTAGGCCCAAGGCTTCATCAAATGATTAATAGCAAGATTCTACAATGATTGGACTCTACATCTGGAGATAGGGAAGAAACTTCTAGAAAATGTTTTCTTAATGTGAAATAAAAGAAAAACCCACTGGGAAACAAGTTATTTTCAGTTGGTGAGGTGAGAAGCTGGGAAGTATCCTCTGTACCTTTGCTCTTAGAGGGTAGCTGTTAGATCAGCATGAACAGCTTCTGGGTGCTGCCTGGAAAAAGCAGAATCACAGAACCACCCCAGGCCTATTGAACCAGAAGCTGCATTTTCACAAGGATCCCAGGTGATCTGTGTGCCGGTTCCAAGTCTAAGCAGCACTGGTCTCTACGATTAGAGGTTACAGATGTAGGGGCAAAAAAAGAGTGAAACCACCCCCTTCCTGAGAAAGTAAAATGAGCTCAGGTGCCCTCTAATTACCATTTTTGCACCCTTATTAACATACTAGCATAATTCAATTAAACAAAGTGACAAACAAGCTGCAAAAAATTGGGGTGAGGTCATAAATGCTGCAATGGAGTCGTCTTACTTCTCAGAACTCAGAACATTTAGAAGATATCACTCTCTTTGAAAAACTGTCCTGCAGGCCAACCCAATCCCAGCTACCTCCAGGTGAACCATCACTCCTATAGCTCAGAAACACTGAACAAGTGAACCCTTTTCACCAAATAAAACTGTCCCCCGCAGAGGCTACGCCACCACAGCCATCATGCAGTTGGCCACTCAGAGACACTACTCACCTGTGAGGCTGAAGCCATTCTTCCAGCCTGGCTTTTCTAAGGCAAACAGCCACCCAAACAGGCCTCCGATTGGAGCAAGGGGGAGCAGGGCCTGGGCCGCGGGCCTCGGGATGTGGCTGATGGCTGTGTAGGCTCGGCCATCATTGCCCACGATGTAAGCATGCAGGTCCACGTCGGTGAAGTGCACCGGGGTGTGGCCCACAAGAAGGTGGCCACTTACTTTCCCATTGACTCGATAAGGTGTCCCTAAAAGACAGCAAGTACAATTAAATCTTGACCACCATCAGGCTGGGGATGGGCACGCAGATCATTCCACTGACGACTCCCAACACTTGCTCTTTCGTCAATCATTTGCATGAGTCTCTAGCCAACCAATTACTTATCAGCAAAACACACCTGTCTTTAATCCCCTTCTCCCTCTGTCCCATCCAAGCTAACTCTGGCAAAAGGGAGGAACCACTTCTGGTTATTCCTCGAAGTGGGAGATCAGGCCAAAATGTGCATCCCTCACACGTTTGTGGAGCACCTCTAGGTTGTCAGTGCTTTGATTCCAGCAGTGGTGACTCAAGGTCCATAAGCAGAGCTCACTATGGTGGTGGTGGGGACACAAATGAGCAGCCTCCCCCCACCCCCACGCCTGTCTCACTCACCTTCCGGCAGACAATGCTTCCCATTTCCGTAAAACCCGGACTGACAGTGGCAGCAAAAGCCGGTGGCATAGTCAGTGCAGAAGGCGTGGGGGGAGCACTGTCCGTGGTTGTGTTCACAGGTTTCCTTGTGGGCAGAATTATACGTGACGACTGGAAAATAAAACAGACTTGGGCTGAAAAGACTAAGTGACGGCACACCATTGCCACTAAGATTTCATCACGGACGCTGCATCTGCTCCCTAAAGTCAGCTCAGAACACACAGTTAAAAAAAAAAAAAATACATGGGTGTTTGATGTTTAAGAGGCAGGAATAATATTCCACCCAGAGGAATTGCTTTGTCTTTTGGCAAGACATTCTGCTGGCTGCTCCCATCAGGTCTCACTGCAAAGCCAGAGAACTCGGAGGCTGCCCCTCTCTGGAGTGGGGTAGAAACCAAGCCTGGCAGTGAGAACATGTCAGGTTGAACTGCACGAGGCTGCCATTTTGAGTCAGAATGGCGAATGTCAGCAACTTGGTATCGTTCAACACTAATAACTTGCTAGGAAGTCCACACAGAGAAACCAGCAAATGTAGCCTCGTGTTTAACCATTTTATTCTTTTAGGTAACCCTGCACTTAGAAGAGCCGGCAACTTGTCTCACTATCCAGAACGGTATTTTTTCCTGAGAGGATCTTAAAGAACACGCTTCTTTAAATGTAGGGAGGAAGTGGGGCAGGAAGGGCAAGGAGCTGGGAAGCCAGCTGTTAAAGTACTCTATTTGGCTCAAGAGGAGTTTCCGGCAGTGGAGGAGAAGCCGGCTGGTCACAGCTCTGTTGGGAAGCCAGAGCGGGAGAGGGTAAGCTCAAAGGGCCTGTACTGGCCCCTCCCACCTCCACTTACCCTGGCTGTTAAGAGACAGAAAAGAGGGTCCTCTGTACTACGCGAACCAAAGAAATTGGAGCCTACATCCTTGTCAATAGAGGAAATGGCCAGCGGGGAATGAAGGCACTTGGGATGCAGGGTCTGAAGGCCAAGAGCTGATTTCTGGGTGATGCTCAGGGAGGTGCCAACCCCAAACTCGCCACCAGGAGGCAGAGTGGCTGGAAAACCTCCACCTCCCATCCTCAGGGCTACTGACTCCAGGGATCACCCGCACTGCTGTCAAGTGGGAGCTCTCAAGGAAGGTGCACTTCCTCCCTAGGGAAAACGAAGAAGTCGTCCCAGATCCAGGTCTGATAAGGGTGAAGCAGGAGCGAAAGGTCAAAAGTGAAAGATCCATGTTTACCCAGTATTCTAGAATGAAGTAACAAATGGTGAGATGTAGCAGCAGACATGTAACAAGAAACACCGCATCAAAACTTGTAACAGCATCTTAAAATATAGCAAGTAACATTTAAATAGTATTTAAAGTACGCCAGGTACTATTCTGTGAACTTCAACTTTTTAAACTTCATATTTGTATTAGAGTAGGAACTATTTTTTTTAAATAGAATAGTTTATTTTTACACCATTTTGTGCTTTTTTCCATCTCAGTTGTAATCCCCGTGGGCTCCCCATCACCAAATCCCCTGTGTGCACCACCATAGTCCCGTCACGACCCCTCCCACCCCGCCCCGTTTTTGATCTCATTCCCCACTCCGTTAAATGTCTCTGGCATATATAGTTGTTCATTATTATTTTCTCCCCTCTGGTCCTTTATGTTCCTAGAGCAGAATAAAGAGGCTGAAGCCCATATTAAAGTGACTTTCCTGAAGTTACATAGACAGCAAGTGGCAGAGCTGGGATTTGAACCCTGGCAGTCAGGCTTCAGGATTCTTTTTTGCTGCACTCTTGCCACTCCGTGGAAGGCACCCACATCTATTTCGAAAGCTGGGTTAGAGGTCTGATCAGGTGTTTGGGGTTAATCAGCGGAGACTTCAGCAAGTGAGCTTTGCATCCTACTCTACAAATCAGGCTTAGCAGTAAAAGAATGCAGTTTATCCAGATGGATTTTACAGCACATTGATAAAAAGCCCAAGTGAAAAGTGAGCGTAGCATCAGCATGAACTTTCCGGCAGTGCTGGGCAGCACAGATCCTGGAGGAATCACACATCTGAAGAGACAGGGACCTATACTTCTGAATCCAGTATGGTGCTGTAAACCAAAATTACCACAACAAAAAGTACCAACAAATGAAAAGGCAGCAAGCTGGGGGTTGGCAGGGCAGATCATTTGACTCAAGTGAGAATGAAGTAGGTGACAAGATTTGGTGACTTAGCTGAGAAATTCCAGTTTGATAAAAATAGAAAATTAGGCACAACCCTGAACATTTTTCAACACAGGAATGTGCCATAAAACTCAAGCCAGAAAAAAAAAAAGTCGATAATGATTTAAAAAAAAAAAAAAAAAAACAAGTAGAGAACGCCTCAAGAAGTTGCATACCACTGTCTACCATGGGGCTCAGAAAAAAAGTTTGAATTTAAAAATATGTAAATTTGTCAGTCTTGGATTTCTCCAACTCAGACAGTCACAACTAAGAGAAGACAGTGCCAAGGCGGGCTGGCATGCCTGTGAGTGTGCGGATAGGGGCGGCTGCTAAGGACCCCCTGCCCCAACTCGAGAGTGCTGGGGTATCAGAGGCTCCCAGGCTCTAAGGCCCCATCACACACCTCGCTTCAGGCAGCTCTTCTACTGAAGAAAAGCGCTCACTTTCCACCTCTAAATTCAGGATGACTTTCTTTCTCCCACCTCCCTTGCCAGATACTCTATTTTTTCCTTAGTGTTTGTCTGAACACCAAGGTGAGAAGGCAACCTGAATGGGGTGTCACGGGCAAGCAGGAAAATTCAGGTAAAAGTAAAAGCAAACTCTAACATCACTCTGCCCCCAAATTAAGGATATGGCTGGGTTCTATTTTATATATATCCTCAAACTGGCCTAGAGAAGACTTTTCTTCAAGTAAATTCCTGTACTAAGAGTAAACTATGGGCTAGGGGGAGAGGAGGACACAGATGTAGGGAACTAGGCTAATTTCTCTAAACTAGGGATAGTCAGAGCTTTTTAATGAGTAAGAGGAGCAAAGCAATGTAGTCAGCAACTAAGAAATGCAACTGTGCACATTTTCAAAGTTGACTGGCATGCAGACTGCATTTTTCTAAAAAATAGTAGTTTGGCTCCCACACCAGGTTACTTTGAGACTGGAGCTATGATCAGAATGGACTCCTATTAGTAAGTTGCCTGGGATATTTTTAAACAAATTTTTGTGGAATATTCTATTCTCAGGATGGAATTTGAGCCAAAACACATGCTTAGTCTTCCAGCACAGTGCCAGCCACATGGGAAATGTGGGTTCCTCACTGCAGGAGAACATAGGATCCCAGTTCTGTGCTAGTATTCACACAAGCGTGCACACACACATGCACACTTAAACTTATACTGTTAGTTTAAGTGAAAGGTAAATGCTTCTTGCAATTTTCACCCATTCATTCAATAATACAATAAATATTTTGAGCACTCACTACGGGCCTGACGCTAATCTAACAATTAGGAATATAGCAGGAAACAAAGAGAAAGAAAGTCCTGCCTTGTAATTAATCTTCTCCTGAGTGGGGGGGGGTGGGGGTGGTGGTGTCATATAGTATGGTGGATGGTGTCACAGGAAAAAAGGGCTAAAGGGAGCAGGTGACTTTGTTCCTTTAAATGACATAGTCAGGGAAGATCCTGGGAGATGACCTTTGGGTGGAGGCTAGCAAGGCGATGACCATGGAGGCAGGACTACTACGCTGGGCAGGAGGAACTGGGAGTGTGGCAGGACACAAGGACAGCACGACAAGCCAGAGAAGTCTCTCTGGCCAGTCCTAGTGCCTCACAGACAGGAAGGACTGGGCACTCATCTGCCAGAGGACTGAGAGGACAGCGCCATGAGGTGACTTACGGTATGTCAGGAATAAGTCGGTGCTTGGTAGTAGAATAAGCTGGTAGAGAGAAGGGCCAGAGCCGGAACATTTCGAAGATGGAGTGGACAAAATCCATGCTGATGGAGTGGAGGTAGGGGGCAAAGGAAGCAAGGGTCCTTGGTGATGGCCATCACTCAGAGTAGGAAACTGGACGTGTGGAGCTGCCACTCACAAAGATAGAGAAGCTGGAAGAGCCAGTTTAGGGACAGCCTTTGTAACAGCCAAGAGGTGTCAAGGAAGTTCGACCTCAGCTCAAATGACAACTGAAACTCTCAATATAGCACTGACCAACCAGAGAGCTGCGACCAACCAGAGAGCTGCATTTGGCCCAGTGGGCTCTGGGGCCACTGAGTCAGCATCACCTGGAAGGCCTGTGAAGCATCACCCAAGGACCTGCCAGCTCAGACTCTATGGGTAGATCCCAGAAATCTGTGTCATTCACTCTTAGGGGATTCTTAAGCCTGTTGAAAATATTCAGGAGTCAAAAATGCTATTTCTGGGTAAGAGAATGTTCACTGACTCAGGTAATTAATTTTGCCTGGCTAATTAGCAGCTTCTGGAGCAGGTGGCATTCTAGGCAATGCCCTTTTACTCATTCCCGGCCTGCTGAGAAGAAGAACCACAATGTTCATGGCCCACTTAGGCTTACCTCCATAAATATCAGCATGAAGACCCTTTAATGAAGATCACTCAGAAATCAGAGCGCTCCTGATAGGCACTGAACCTGGACCTGTGATCCTATAGGTGACCGTCCACAGCAAAAAGTGAGGCACCAGCAAGTTGACTTCTCACATTTCTGCGGGTAGTGTATGCAGACTCAAGGATGCTCAACTACTTAAAATTGTTAAATCATGTCTGAACTCCTGAGGATCCAGAAACAGGTGCAATGAGCATATCCAAAAACAGAGGCACTTTTTTTTCTGCTTCAATGGTCATTTAAATGCCTTGTCACAACAATTGTTTTGAATGTATTTTCACACACTCCTGTTCTAAGAAGATGTTATCACCATTGCACATATGAGAAAACTGAGGACCATGAAGGTATGATCGGATTCCTACAGTCTTTCCATTTCACCAGCAATACTCAGGTTTGGTAGGTTTGGGAATCACTAGGGGACCTGGTTTAGAAATGCAAATTAAGGTTCACAAGGTGGAGGAGGGGCAAGGAAATCAGCAGTGGAAACTGCCCCAGATGACTTAGATATAGGTGAATTAGAGCCCTCACTTTGAGAAACACCGCTTACTCTGGGGCTTCCTCTCCCTTGAGTGAATACATCTTTCTTCATTTTGTATGTTTTTCATTTTTCATCTCGGTTGTAGTCCTGGTGGATTCCCACCACCACTTCACCCTGTGCCATCACCATAATTCCATGTGCTCTTCCCACCCCAGTTTTGACCCTGTTCCCTTCTTCTCCCCCCTAGAATGTCTCTGGTTTATAGTTGTTTGTTGATTTAGATTTTACTTTATTACAATTTTTTTTATATAATCCCTTACACTCCTGCTATGATGGATACCATCCAGTATTTTTCTTTTTCTTTCTGGCTTATTTCTACTCCAAGGTATCTACCCAAAGGACACTTGCACTGCTCTCCCTTGAATCCATCCTCAGGCGCAGGCTGTCTCCCACCTGTTCCTGCCTGGGTATTCCTGTCTGGAAAATCAGACCCAGACTCTGCTGGCCTCTCAGGGCCCAGCAGGAGGGAGGAGGCAGTGGACTGGAATAAGCTCAGCTGGTAAGAGTTTCATTAAATGAACTTAGGTGTTGCTAAAGGAATCTTAATATGGGAGTTTTAAAACCTCATTTCTTTTATCTATTTAATGCTTTTTTTTTTATTCTTCCGATATCCTTAATAGAAAGAAAGATGGGGTGGGGATACATAGAATAAAGCCTCTGCTAAAGTACCTGAGACTCATCTTAGTTGAGAGTTTTTCACAAAAAATGTGTTTGTTCTGACCCATCCTTTCATCTTCATTTTTCCAGAAACACTTAAGCACTTGTCTTCACCGGGGTGAGGGGAGTGGTGTCCTCTTCCACTGAAGGCTCTGGCCCAGCCACGTGTGGGAGGTAACTGGCTCTAAGCAGAGTAGGTTCATTGTATGAACACAAAAGGGGGCCAGGGGCTCCCCGCCCTGCCTGGGGCTGCCCCGCACCTGGAGTGATTTTTACTTTGAATGGCTTTTACTACCCCCTCCAGAACCCACATTTTCATTGCATAACAGTTTTTTCCAAGTTTCCCAATGTCCCCAAAATGATAAGATAATAACAAAAACCACATCCAACTTCATAATAAAAGCCAGTAACATGGTTTGCCCTCCAGTTCCACTGTTTGCTTTTGATGTTGATTGGACAAACAGATTAAGACAGGGCTTGGGTTGGGGATTGGTTTATATCCACTGTCATCACACTCGTGGGCTCCCCATATAAGTGTCTCCACAGTATGAGGGGCAGTGGGGGCTTCAGGTCAGGCCCTCAGCCACCTTGAGGTACACCAAGAGGGTGTTTTTATGCCTGGGAGTTGGCTCAAATTCATCCCAGAGTAGAAACCACATAAGCAACATGTTCCTTCAGCCTTTCCCAAAGCCGAAGTAGACTGGAGTAGGGGACACCGGGAAATCCCTGTTCATACCCAAGGTGCCCCCAGCACAACCACCATCTCAGTAGAAAGATGAGGGTCCACCCTGGAGCAGGAATGCCTGAGGTGTCTGAACACCGAATGTCCTTCCTCCTAATCCACTGTGCAGACTATTCAAATAAACTCAACAGGCATAGTAATATCCAAGCCCCTGTATGTCAACCTCATTTTGCAGCCTAGCCTATAGCACAGGTGCTCTCTGGTCTAGTTAGCTGGAGCCCTCACTGGCAGCACCCCAAGCTGCTCCCTGAATGTTTGCTCTAATCCCTTCGTGGCATCATCGCCATCTTGGTCTAGCTCTTGCTCAGACAAGTCATTAGTATTTCCAAGTTTCCTTCTCTGTGAGGTGGGAAGGATGTCCTCATAGGGCAGTCTGGAGGACCAGCCATGATCACAGAATCTGAATCCACTTAGAGTCCCAGTGGGCACTCGACAAATGCCAGTAAAACTCCCCCAGAGCCTAGGACAAGGAAGGGTATGTAGCAGGCACTCAGGTGACTTTAGCCTTGAGAATAAAACTACCAGAACTGCCTGGAGGAAAAAGACACCTTTGTCATACTATTGCTGGCTCTCTGGTCTGTGAAAACAGAACCACAATATTAGACTTGAGGCCACAATTACAGTGTTCAGGACATCCTTGCTTGGTCTAGACATAACATAGCAGATCCTAATTTTTTGAACATGAAAAGTATGTAAAAAGAATCCCAAGGGGTATAAGATAAAAAGAAAAGGGGGAAGAATTTTGTTGGCTTCTACCTAAATCTTAATTTCCTGCTTTAGCAAGATGACTCTAAGGACGCTTAAAGGAGAAGCTAAAATTTGGCACAGAGTTTCCCATACCCAAGTGTACTTCTTACAACTACATTCTCTCCATTTTAGAGCTGAAGAAAACAAAGGTAAACAAAGTGTATGTGTTCCCCCAAATCATATAGAGCTGGGAATCAAGCTTAAGTTCATCTAAGATCAAAATCCACACCCCTCCTCTTCAGCAGGGAAAATCAGGCAGGTGGCTGATGGCTGGGTGTGTCTCTGCCAGGATGTTGACCAGCTTTTCAGAGGGAATCTACTTTTTCCTCAGAGATTTCTGGTGCAACCATATTTTGTTTGGGGGAGAGAAAAGTCACTGCTAATATAAGCCAGAGTATTTAACAACGCCATGGTCATATTTCACAATCTTCCTGCAGCCCAAAGTAAAAACAGAGGTTCACCTATTTTCCCTTCCTGCCTTATGTTTTTCCTCTCTGCTAAGAGTGGTTGCTGATTATTTTCTAAGGTCCCAAAACTTCAAGTTAGATCTTTCTTCCCTAAATGTCTCAGTGTACTAACCAACTTTTTCATATCCAGTTTGCCTTTTCCAAGATACGAGTAGTAGATGCTTTGTGGCTGCTGACAAATTTCAGAGTTCATGCCCCAGCAGGGTGGTGGCTGCCTGATTTTCTGTGACCAGTTCCTTCACCTCCTCCAGTGTGACTCCACCAACCTCAGCCTCTCACAACTGAAAGCAGGATGTGCAGCCCCTTCTTAATCTTTTATAAATCACTCCATGCTTCTCCTTCTTCATATTTCTGCCTTTCCCAGGGCAGGAAATCACCTCCTCCAGATGACAAGACCATTCAGGAGCACATCTTTACCTCAAAATCTGTGACACATGGCTTTCCATTTTCTTTAGCTACAAGTAACTCAGGCTATTCAGGATTTTGTCGGATGGGCCTCATAAAATTCCCATAGCCAACCAGATAGAAACATGGTCCTTAGGCACAAATTAAGGCATAACTATTTAACAAGCCCATTCTTCATTCACTACCCATGCCCCATTGCATTCCCACTGTTTTAAATCTTCCATAATTAGTAACAGCCACCATCATTTATCAAGAACCAAGTCGTTTGGACATTAACCACATGCATTATCTCATTTAATCCTCTTGACAAATTTAGGAGAAATCAGAGGCTTGGAGGTTACATAAGTCATCTCGGGTCACCAAGTAGGCGTGGGGTGAGGATTCAGACCTAAGTCTGACATAGTACTGTCCACTATCATTACGTAATGCCATGTTAGTCACAATAGTCTTTTCCCTCAGTAAATAAGCACTTCAAGAATCTCTTGTAGATCAATACAACAACAGAAGAGCCCAGAAGGCCCTTTTTGTAGGTTGACATGCTTTTTAACACAAAACAGGGTGGTCAAAAGAAAGAGGGAAAAGTTTTCTTTAAATACACATGGGGCTAAAGAATGCTTTCACTTCGGGCCTCTTTCCTCCTATTAGAAATGTGTATAAAACCTCAGAGAGGTCAAATGAGCAATCCCTGGAATAAATGGAATGAGTCTGTGGTCTGTTTCCCATCCCCGTGTTTATATTCCTGACTGGGAAGACAGAGCTGATATGACAAGTCTCAAATAAGAGAAGGCAACAGGCCTGCCTCCTGTGCTGATTAACCACTGCCTTCTCTTGGCATTGCTGCCTGGCCTCACTCCAGTCAGTGAGTCATAAAGTGAGGGTAAGTCTCCAGGGAGGTGAATACCACAGCTGCACAGTCATGAACCAGAAATGACAAGACACAGGTGGTTAGGGCGTTTCTTTCTCCATGGGCTCACTCCCCTGCATCACTAATGTGCATCTAACCAAAGGAAGTTCCCAAGCTGTCCCATAACCAGGTAAGAATCTGGAATGTTCATCTGAGCCAGCTCAACCAGCCACTTAAAACTAAGACTGTAACCCCCCTACCCCCGCTGAAATGTGTATAAAACCTCAAAATGGCTTACCTTTGCTGAACTTTCAGACAGAAATACTTCATTACACTTGAGAGGGCAGCTGGCAAGAGCAACCCAGCTCTGCCCCCATCACTTCACGAGACCCATTTTTAAAAAATGTTCTTAATGATCGAGAGACTGCAAATGGAATTTGCCTGCCAAGATTTACTTGGCAAAAGAAAGATACTCTATCTCCTAAAATATAGGTTTAACATCAGCTCCAATCTTCCTGTGGCTAAACTTTTCATCTACTTGCCAGAAAGTTCAGTCTTGACATATGAAAAGCCAGCATCTAAAAAACTTTAGCACCCCATTGTCTAACCCACTTACCCTCACTGTTGGAACCGATGTCATCAATGCGACCCTGTGGTGAAAGGTGACCTGGCACAGGATAATTTAGAAGAACTGACTCTTGTTCAGGATGGGCTGGAAGGCTACCCACTTCTGCAGGTAATGCCCTTCCATCTGGGTGGGGCTGCATGCTTGTATTTTCATGGTAGGATGGTGGGGCTTCCTGGGCAGGATCCAGTGAAATCCTTTCTATCTCTGATGGTGCCAATCTTCTGAGCCCTGGCTGTTCAGAAGACTCGGCTTGGCCTTTAGTATCTAAGACATATGTATTCTCCAGCGGTCTCCCCACTTTGGTTTGAGGGTCCATGATAGTGGACTGTGTTTCAGGGTAAAATGGCCACTCACTTGGTGTTAAATGTGGTAAAGGGGAGGCCAGATCAGAATCTGAGGGAGAGATTCCATGTCCCGTGGGCCTTGAATCAGCTTTAGAATGAGAGGAAAGTTCAGTATGGCCATGGCCATTTGAGGTCTTCTCTAGGCTATCTGGGGGATCTTCAACGTCCTCCTTGATCTCATCATAATAATCCAAATTGTCTTCAGTATAGTCTCTTTCTAGGTCTGCAGCATGACTGAAGGAATGTTCCAGGGGAGCTGAAGAGGAGGCTTTGAAAAGAACTCCAACTGTTGCAGGCCTGACATTTTCCAGCGGGGAGGTGCTGCCTATATGAAAAGCCCACACTCCAGGAATGCCCAGGTTACTGTGTCTAAATTAAAAGGAAATAATGACTTGTAACAAAATTGTCCATTCCTTATCCCACTTTCCTATAAAGAGCAATTTATTTTAAAACTGAAAGACTACGAAATTCAGATTCCATTTTTACCAGAATATTAAACCAAAGAAAAACAGATGTAACATAATAACTAAACAGATTATACTGGGATTTTGATGTAAAATATCTTATGTAGTAATAGGTTTCAATGACCATCGAGTCAGAAATCGACTCTATAACCCACACGCTTATCTAAAACCTGGCTATTTGAAAATAAACAGAAGGTGGAAATATTTTATTCTACCTCTACTTTTAACATAAGAAAACATAAGCTTAAAAATCTTTGTCAAACACTTAAATAACAATACTGCAGGCTTTTGGGAATAAGTTACATGGCAGTTGGTAAGCCAAGTACTTACCTTCAATGCAGTCTGCAAGATATGGGCAGTGACTCAATTTTATAGAAAAAATAATTTTAGAGAGGCTAGTCAATTTTCCTGAGGTCACACAACTTGTAATTAATAAATTTTGGATGGGGATTCAGAACTAATAGCAAGTCTATGCACTAAACATCTACCTCATATTATGTCAGTAAATTCATACTGTGTCATATTATGTCACTATACTTCATCAACATCTGAATTATCATTAGTTCACAAAATGTTAGACATTTCACATTTAGCCACATATATTAATCAGTTGATTCACAAAGAATGATGAATACAAAAATTCAAAGAAATCTAAATGCTCAAGTCTAAAAAATATTGAGCAAATGCATAAAGTTAAGAGGAATATAACAGCTTAATCAAAATGACCTAAATCATAGGTGAGAGGTATTTAGAAATATCTGGAACAAGAGAGCTCACACTCTCTTCTCTATGAGAATAGAAAAGGGACACCATTCATTACTCCAAAATATCCTAGTGATTCATTATTTTAAAGTCAATGTTATATTCTGAAGAGGAGACTTATCTACATAAAATCTTTTTTAAAATTACAAGAAAAAATTAATCAAACAAGGTTCTGGCTTGCTTGAAACACCAGTTGGTGTACTTCCTTGGGTTATGTCCAAAATATCAGGATGAAAGCTTTCCATGGTATAGAAGATCTCCTTAAAAGTCGGTAAATAAGGAACAATTATATGGAAACACAAAAGACTCAGAATAGCCAAAGTAGTCTTGACAAAAAAACAAAGCTGAAGGCCTCACACTTTCTGGTTTCAAACTATATTACAAAACTACAGTAATCAAAATAGTATGTTAGTGTCATGAAAAACAGATATAAATCAATGGGACAGAACAGAAAACCAAGAAATAAACCTACACATAAACGGTCAATTAATTTATAACAAAGGATTTGAGAATATACGATGGGAAAAGACAGTCTTTTCAATAAACAGTTCTGGGAAAATGGGACAGGTACATGCAAAAGAATAAAAATAGAACACTCTTACACAATACTGAAAAACTAACTCAAAATGGATGAATGCATTGAACATAAGATCTGATACTTTAAAAATCCTGCAAGAAAGGCAGTAAACTCCCTGGTATTTACTCCAAAAGTAAAAATAAACAAGTGAGACTACATCCAACTAAAAGCAAAATAAATAGTCAATAAAATGAAAGGGCATTTATTAATTATTTCTTTTACTACACAGAAGCTTTTAGTTCATATCTGGTCACAGGGTGAATATCCAAAAAATACAAGAAACTTATATAACACAATAGTTAAAAAAATAAACAATCCGGGGAACGATATAGGAATAGATATTCCTCCAAAGAAGCCATGTGGGCAACAGGCACATGAACAGATGCTCAACACTGCTCATCAGGGAAATGCAAATTGAACCACATTAAAATGTCACCTCACACTTGTTAGAATTGATATTATAGAGAAGAAAATAAACACATGTTAGTGTAGATGTAGAGAAAAGGGACCCTTGTGTGCTGTTGGTAGGAATGTTAACTGGTGTAGCCACTATGGAAAACAGTCCAGAGAGTCCTCAAAAAAACCCAAATAAAGCTAACATGAACTAGCAATTCCATTTATGTATAATTATCTGAAGAAACAAAGACACTAATTCAAAAAGATACATGTAATTACATGATCATTGCTACATTGTTTGTAACAGTCAAGTATAGAAACAACCTAAGTCCACTGATGAATGGATAACAAAAATGTGGTATGTATTTATACACACACACCACACATACTCATATGTATGTGACACACATATAATAATATTATTCAGTTATAAAAAAAGAAGGGAATCTTGTCATTTGTGACAACTTGGATAGTGACTGAGAACAGTATGTTAAGTGAAATAAGAGATAGACAAACACTGTATGGTCTCACTTATGGATGGCATCTTCAGAAAATTAGCAAAAGCTCCTATATACAGAGGACAGAGTGCCTGTTAACAGAGAAAAGGAGTAAGGGGAGAGGGGAGTGTGAGTGAA
Source organism: Condylura cristata (assembly GCF_000260355.1). NCBI lineage: Eukaryota > Metazoa > Chordata > Mammalia > Eulipotyphla > Talpidae > Condylura > Condylura cristata. The sequence goes on along the minus strand of NW_004567114.1, from coordinate 37,150,476 downwards.
ATGGGTGAAGTAGGGTAAAAAGTAAAACTTCCAGTTCCAAAATAAATAAATCATAGAGGTTAGAACATCATGGTGACTACAGTAAATAATTCAGCATTGTAAATTTGAAAGTTGCTAAGAGAGTAGATCTTAAAAGTTCTTACACAGAAAAAAAAAGTTATAATTGTCTATGATGATGGATGTTAACTGGATTTCCAATGATTATTTAATAATATTTACAAATGTTGAATCATTATGTTGTACAATTGCCACTCACGTCTATTACTAAATCAAACAAGGGGGAAATCAGTGAGTATGGTATGAGTTAATGACTAATAAGAAAGTGATGAGTCAGCATAAAAATAAGAGACCTTTGCTCATTTAGGTAAGTACTTACTACATTCAGATGGAATGCTATAGCAATGTTTTTCAATACAATTCTGAAATTCTGGATACTTCCCTTCTCTCCCTCATCCTCTCTTCTCCTCTCTGGTGTGCACAGGCCATGTGTGGTGCTGCTGGTGCAACATTTAATTTTAAAAAAGAGGCATCCAGAAAGCAAAACTGTGATCCTCTACACAATGTGTTATGAATACTTGGCAACCTGGTGTGTCGGAAAAGCAAATAATGAACACTAAAGAGAGGAGGAGAGAATCCAAAAGATCTGAAGATACTGAGTTTAATGTCACATAGGAGGTGTTGCAGCTGTGAAATTTCTTCTTGAAGTTAAAAACAGAAAATAATAAAAATTTCAAAGAATAGGAAAATACAAATTTGGCAGGAAAAAAGCTAAATACAACAACTTAATTAAATTAAATCACTGTCTGCTTTTATCATTGTACATGCTTGAAAAATAACCAATTTAAGTTTTATCCTAAAATCTATGGTCATTTGGAAAGAAAAATAACTGTATTCTTTAGAAATGCATACTGAAGCATTTAGGAGTTAGTGGCATGAAGTTTGACATTTACCTTAATACTTAAGTCAATACTTAAGGGATAGAAAAAACTTATTTCCCAGAAAGGAAAACAAAGCTACAAGATAGGGTAACAGTGACTTCCTCCCTGGGCTTTTAAGAAGATAAAGTGATAAAACCACATAAAAAAACCTAACACAGGGTCCTACACATTAGCACTTAGTATTTTCTAGGAAACAGAGTTCTAAGTACAATCTGAAAAGATGCAAATCGGTGCATTTTTTATTTAAATCTGCAGAAGAGTTGTGCCAAATGCTATAAGCTACATAATGTATGACCTTTGAGTTTATAGTTATGAGACAAATTTACAGAAGACAAAGATTCTATAAACCAGGAAAATAACTTTATTCTTTGGAAATGATACCGAAGCATTTAGGAGTTAGTGGCATGAAGTTTGGAATTTACGTTAATACTTAAAAAAAAAAAAAAAAGAGAGAAAATGGAAAAACACTGACAACTTACAAACCCAGGGTGGCAAGGATTTGTGTGTTCATTTAGTTATTTGCTCTACTTTTCTGTATATTTTTGAAATTGAAGTAATATAAAGTAAAATAGAAGATTAAGTTAAAGAACGTTTTTGTGATTTCAAGGTAAAGAAGACATTTCTAAAAAGAACAGTAATGCCTGCAATCACAAAAGGGACCAAAAACTGACAACTCTAAATTTATAACTCCTAGATTGTAAGTAACTTTAAAGATAAACAAGTGGATAAAAATAATCGAAGCAGATAAAATGATTAATAGCCTTACTGTATTTTTTTCTTATTTGTAAAAGCTCTGCACAACCCCAGTAGAAAGTAGCAAAGGACGTAGAAAGATAAATCACAAAACATAGAGAAATGACCATTAAATAGCTAAAAAGGTGTTTAGTTTTACTAGTAGTCAAAGAAGTTGAGTCAAAATAGCAACACTTTATACCTGTCAGACTAACAAATACAAAGAAAAAAGAATTTGTAGGAAACAGATATTGTCAATATTGTCAAAATCTCGAAGTGAATTGTGACAATGTAAGTTGTTGAGATGTTTCTTAAAGACAATTTGTTAGTAGACTTTAAAGTGCTGAAGTGCATATATCCTTCCTCAGCAATTTTACTTTTAATGATTTATTTAAAAATAAACAAGAATCTAAGCAACATTACGCTGTTTACTGCAACAAAATAACAGGAAAAGTCCCTCTGTCAGTTGTTTTGCCATAATTATATTCTACTTCCATCAGCAACTCAGAGGTGTCTGGGAAGCATCAGAAATAAAGTGGAGGGAGGCAAATGGAAGTTGTGTGTGTGTGTGTGTGTGTGTGCAGGTGTCTGAATGGGGGAGGATCATATAAGGGCCTTACAGGTTTTCGCCACCACCACCTTGCACCACTGTGTAGACATTAACACTTACTCCAGTGCTCTTAAGTTGTTGATTCATTTGTCTACCCTATTAGAATGCAATTCACTACTTGTAGGGCCTGTGCCTTATCTTTCTTCCAAGTGCATTGCCCACTGTGAGCTCTTGATAATGCCCGATGAGTAGAGAATCTGTGGGCTTCACAGAAGAGGCTGGAACCAAGGGAGAGGAAGCAAGGAGCTAAATTTTCTTCAACCTAAACTAAAAGTCAGCCTAGATGGAAACCCAAAGAGGTCCAATATGGGTGATAAGAATAGGAAAGGATGGCCAGTTGTGGTGTCTGAATGATTCCAGGGCCCAGCTAAGGGACCAAGTTTTTGGAGTCTCAAAAAGGAAACATTCCAATATATGAATTTGTTTTCCATTTCACCTTCATTCACCAAACAGCTACCAAGAACAAAGGTCACATCTCTCAACACCGAGCAAATGAATACAAGTATTGCCTCATGGCTGCTGAAACTAGCAGGAAGTTGGAGAAGTAGCTGATGCTTATAGAAGGAAAAGAAATAGCTTCTGCAGTGGCCTTCACATCTTCAGAAAATAACAGTCACATTCCTGAAGAGCCTGAGGAGACAAGCAAAAGACCCTCATAGAAGAAAAACCCAAAACCCCAGGAAATTTCGAAGAAATCTGGAAGATTCACCTGGCTCTTTTTCCAAACCCAATAAAAAAGAAAACTTTTTCCAAGGAAGAATTAGTAGTGATCTTGAAAAGATAACTGGCAGTGGGAGTCCTCCCAAGTGGGAGAAATCTGTCCTCAGAGAGGAACTAGTTAGTGACCAAGAAAAGACAGGAACAGATTTGTCTCCAAGAAAAAGTAAATTCTCTCCCAAGGAGCAGTCGCTCAGCTGCAGACTTGAAAAGGCTGCTGACAGAAGAGTAATACCTCCAAGAAAAAATTCCTAAAACTCTCACAAGATTAGAAAGGACAATTCCCTTATAGGCACACCCTGTGGTGGCATTTTACAACCTCTCTCCCATACACCCAAAGAAAACAAAATTCTCTCTCTCTCTGTTTCTCTGTCTTTCTGTCTGTCTGTCTCTGTCTGTCTGTCTGTCTGTCTGGTGCTCTCTCTCTCTCTCACACACACACAACAGACTAGGGTCCAGCATAAAATAAACAATTCAGACTCCAGACATGTGCTTGAATTTTGTCTTTACCAATTAATTACCTTGAGATCATAGGTAACTAACTTAACTTCTTTAAGTTCATTTGTCAAGTCAAAAAAAAAAAAAATAGAACTTAACCTGCAAGAATTCTGCGAGCTTTAATTAAGGTAAATTCTACAAGTGTTTAGCACCATATTTGGCAAACACTAAGTTCTTGATAAAGTTCAACTCTGCACAGAGTCCGCTCTGAGCAGAGGAGACATCCAAATACGTAGGGTGTGTCAGCATGCAGGAGCAATGTAATGAAACAGAAGCAGTCGAGAAAGCCTAAGTAACCTTTACATTCTGTCTGGTTTCTGGTTCACATTCATGAAAGGAATAAAAGCAAAGAGATACCCTAAGAAGTTATAAAATTCATAAATATCAAGTGATGCTAACTCATTCACTGGTGTGATGTGGACCCTCAAAACACAAAGTGGCTGTTACTACACTGGTGGAGCAAGCCCCTGCGGGGCAAGCCAGTGCTCAGCCTGGCGCCTCATGGAGAACCAGGCAGTAAGAGTTCATAACAGAGCCATGGAGCAGTCCTGAAACTTCCAAAATTCTACCAGTCTGTTTGTTTGTTTTTCCCCTTAAGTGGTACTACTACCAATTTAACTTTAAATATTTATCTGTCTAAAGACTAAATCACAATGTCATCTCCTGTGAAATCATTAACCTGGAAAAAACTCAGCATGGAGAGTTACATTACTGGCTATTTTTATGTGGTTCCAAGAGCAATATTTTCCATAGCAAGCCTTAGTGGCTCAACACACACACACACACACACACACACACACACACACACACACACAATTCTGTTTCCTTTATCTATATCAAATAGGACAGGAAAAATAAAAATAAAGAACTCTGTATTTTGGTGAACTTGCTCCTCCCAGAGACTAAATGTCTTCTTTGGAAGACACCAAGATAGTATTTAATGGGCTTATAGCCTCTAAAGTTGAACAATTCCTTAGAGTCCTGACACCCCAACAGGAAAGGGCCTAAGCCCTGTGTTACTTACTGGTAAAGATTTTTCACAGACTGTTCTGTGCTAGTCAAGCTGAAATAAGGTCCCTCTCGCTTCAGGTCATCAGCCTCCCCTCGGCCGAAGCCCACCCGGGCTGGAAGCTCAAGCTGGACATTGTACGATTCTTTGGGGCGGGTTCCAAAGAACTGAAGGCCATTGGCAGGATAAAGAAAGAGGGCGTAGGTATCAGACCCATCAGATACCAGAACTGCCTGGAAAGTATTCAGCTGTGAAAAAAAAAATAAAGGAAACATTCTTAATAAAACAAAGAACGAAAAATAAAACAGAATGCAAGCAAGGCATCATTAAGTACGAAAGGGTTCCCCTCTTCTTAAAATTTCACCAAATTGTTTTTATACATAATAAATATATTTTTTAATTTCTTCCTCAGGTTATACTTTTATAAGCCATATCATAAGTGTAATCATTTTCTCCATTTTGATTAATATGCACTGCTAAAAAAAAAAAACCCGAGGTTTAAAAAATTAATGCATTCATTAATCCCTCTGCACATTAATTCATATAGTCAGGGGCCTACAGAGCATGAGGCATGAGGCTTGAGGCTAGTGCTAGAGCAGCAGAGGATGGAAGACTCTGCCCAGGAAGCCTCAGGGCTTAGGACAAACAGCCACCTGAACTGTAGAAGTGACTGAAGGAGGTGGCAGCGGCCACAGAAGAGGGTGTGTGCCCAAGTCCTCAGGTGACTTGCCGTGAGGAGGCGTCACTGAGACGGCTGGTGAACGTTAAGAAAACACAGCAGGAGCCAGATCAGACCTGAGACACACCCGGAGCCTGAATTAGCCTCAAACACAACATGCAGGTCCCCACAGACTTTAAAGTTGAATTTGCTTTGCAGTTTCAAACAGATGCTTGTTTGCCTTAATCTATAACCAGGTATCTTTTTCCCCACTACATTGATTTGTTAATGTTGTTCCATAATCTTTAAAAGAAGTTATTTTTGGGATGCAGAACAGCTCCCTCACTAAAACCCACTCCTTTTCTAATTTAGTGGAGGACTAGGGAGGCTTTTTGTTTGCTTGTTTATTTATTTTAAATAATCTGACTCTTAGAAATATTATTTACAGCCGTCCCGGTGGCACAACAAGTTAGGACACAGCAAAGCAAGCCCGCAGCAGCTTCAGTGTGAGTTCGACCCCTGCCCCTGAGGTGACCCACATGGCAGGGCAGACCTCTCCTGACCCGCCCGCTGCTCCCCTTAGCAGTGTTCTTCATCAATCTGCCTGTTCTGCTCCCAACTCCGTCTCTGGTGAATCCTCTCACTGCCCCTGCACCGTTGGCCCGTACCCCAGTTCTGTATGCACAAATAAATCTTAAAAAAAAAAAAAAAAGAAATATTATTTACTAGTACAGCCTTATTTCCCACTTTTTTGGCGAAATAGTATCAGGCACAGAAAAAAAAACATCATATTTTACTACATAAAACCTGGCAACCTAGAAGAAAATGCCTGAATTGTGTTCTGTTTTGGGTCCTGCTCCATTTTGTTCTGAAGCCCTCTGCAAGTTAATTCTTCCTTTCAAGTTTAGCTTCAGTGCTTGGAGCTTTTGTATGCAAGGTAAAGGCCTTCAGATGTTAAGATACTTTTCAAGAAAGACACCTTGCCTCCTTTGTTTCAGTTTGCTCCCTTTAAGTTAACAAACTTCAAGACAGGGGTCCTATATCTGTTATTATTGTAGCTGTTGTTTGTTTCATCCACAAGCCTGACTTCACAAAAACAAAAAAAAAGGCCAAGAAGGGATGTTTTCTGAAATTCCTCCCAGCTAGAAAGCGATAACTTTTGCCAAATGTAAACAAGGCTGTTCTGCCTCAGTCCATACATAATATATATTACGTCACCCATTCACATTGATTCATCACTTCAGAGTTTAACTTTGCTCAAAAGACATAAAGTTCAACCAGGGAAAGAAAATACAGGAGGAGGTGAAGGGGCCTGTTTGAAAAAGCTAAGCTTTCAAAACTCCTGGAGTTTCAAAACCCCTCCCCACAATCATGTTAGATAGGAGAAAAAAATCCTGGTTCTGAGTTTAGAGAAAAATCTATCCGATAAGGGAGGCCTGTAGATTGTGAAGGAACTGAAGGGGCTTGGGGTAGAGGCAAAAGTAAACAGCTGTGAAGGGGAAAGTCTGGGCTTTTATTATGGGGTCTGGGTGGTTCACACTTTTTTTCATTCTTGCAGTCAGTCAACAAATTCATTTCAATAAAAATGCAGCCAATGTCTTTTCTATGTCTGAGACAGGCACACATTATAGATGGTAAGCATTTGGTGGACTTGTGGCCACTGAAACAGGCCAACAGGGGAATCTTAAATCGAACGGATGATCCCAAAGAATCTGGCTGTTCAAAAATCACCACATGCCAAATGATCACTTGTAAAGTTGGCTCTAAATTCTACAAGTAGTCACTAAAGAGCCCACTTGGTGAAGTACTGAAGGGCTCTCTCCACTCCCCTCTCCCCCCAGACAGGAAAAGTCTTCACATTTCTAGAGACAAATCTTTGCAAGAACCCCACATGCTGATTCTAAAGGGAAGCCCTGCAAAAAGGTCACCACTTGCCAACTTCCCTGCGTCCCACCGGGAAGAAGAGCAGCACAGAGGATCAGGGCCAGTGGCACTCAGCCTGCAAGCTCCCCCACCCCATCCACTCCTCCCTTCCACCCCCCATTCTGTTATCAGAGAGAGAAAAGCCAGACCCTTTAGCAGAAGCCAGTATAGGACTATCACCCATCAGGGGTCAGGGGTTCCCAGGCAGGCCCATGGATACAAAACATGCCCCTCTACAAGTTTCTAATAATTTTTGCAATTCATTTAATTAATTTCAACTATCTGGCAAAAAAATCAAATCAGTGCTATTCTTGTCTCAAGGGGTCTGCCTATGGGTGACTTACAAAAATTACAATGAAATTAAGAAACAAGGTCAGAGTCCTCTTTCCTGTCAGGGTGACAGGAAACTAAGATGCTGCTTAGTTCCAGCATCACTGATTTCTGGCTTCTGTGTCTGGTGTGAACACTAACCTCATTCCTTAGGAGAAGCCCCCGTCTCCTGTTACTGGAGTGCCATTGTCACATATATGATTTGCCCCATTCATTTTTGTGGCCTAACTCCTATAGACCCTGCCCAAAATGCAAAGCTTAGTGCTATCACAGTCCAAATAATATGTCATTTGTGACACTTACTCTTTAGCAAAACTTCAGCATTTCTCTAGCCAATTTTCATGTATGTCTCTGTTCTCTACATCATCATAGCTATCCCTAAGACTTGGTTTAAATTCTTTCAGACAGACAGTAGACCTCCCGCTGCTGGACCTCAGCTCTAGAAGTTGAAACAAAGCCTTGGTTTTACCTCCCATTTTCTCTGTGACTCCAGCCCCCCTTTTTAAAGGACAATCATCCTTTGAAACAGGTCCATATGCCTTAGTCCCCAAAGAAAAGCTTTAGTGGGCCATCTTCCACCCATGTTGACACCCCACAACTCCCTCCTCCAACCTCAGACCTCCTAGCCTTCTCCCAAGACAGGTCTCAGCTCTGAACAATCCCTCTTATTGCCTTATTGTTAAGGTCCATTCATAATATCTATTCTTTCAGCCCAACTGAAATTGCAGATCAACAAAACATCACCCACACCACACAGAACTGTATACCCCAGTTCTCTATAACCCCATCCTATGAATATCAGTAGTAACTACAGAACAATACTCACTCCCCCCTCCACCGGAAAGCCATACAACGGAAGTGACCTATAGTCCTCATTATCTCTCCTGTTAATAAGTACTTTGAAGGTCAATACCCATGACAATTCAAGGCATCTCAGATTAACTGAAGTGGTAAACACTAGTTGTTCAGTTGTTTTCAGACATTGTTACAACTTGATATTCCTGCAATATCAAGTAAACTATCCTGTCACACCCACATGAATATCCATGGAGAGAAAGGGCAACAATTAAAACTGTTTAGATGGTAAAGATGTCTTCCTCTGATATCAGTAACTTCAGTAACTTTGCAACATAAAGTTGGTATGCCAAGGTTTAAGAAACTCATGTAAAACTCACATGACCTTTCAAGCAAAGTAAATTATTTGCCAAACGCTATCTACAGAACTATTTAAAGAGTCACAGTGCTCTGTAAAGGAATCAGAAGAGCCCACCTCAACATGGGTAATTGGGAAAACATCCTCTCTCCAAACAGAATCCTTATCACCCTTCTAAATGAAACAAATTCTGAAGCCAACTCAACATATGGCAATGTCTGAAGAATGATTTTCATTAGGAAAGTAAAAGAGAGATGGAATCCACAAATCTTTTCCTACTCCCCTCAAAAGAAAAGGCCCAAACAGCAACTGTAATTCAGAAAACTTTGTATCTAAAGAATCTTTATGTATTACAGCATCTGTATAAGACAAAGAAATAAAAGAACAAGAATCTGGATCTACCAAGGTAATGCAGGGGAACAGAGGGGTCATACTAAATCCAAGATAGAGAGTAATGGCTACTTACAAGGTCACCTTCATTAATTCTCACAAAAATCCTGTCAGATGGCACTGATACTCCATTTCATAGATTAAGAAATTAAAACTGAGGTTGGGTCACTGCTCCCAAAGCCACTCTTTCAACATGTTTTAATATCTATTATCATCATCTGTGCAACTACTCTGAAAGTTGGGTAAGGAAGGTATTATTCCCATGAAACTGAGAAAAATTATTTTAGAAGTCACTTTATTGTGCAATCAACTAAAGCGCAGCACTGAGAAGCTAGCTGCAGCCACTTCAGCATAAAGTCAGTCCCTGGCCCTAGAAGTGACCCACGTGGCACAACAGACCTCTCCTGTCTCTCGCCGCTACTCCCCTCAGCAGTGTACTGAGGGATCTGTCTCTGGTGAATCTTCTCACTGCCCTTGCAGCTCTGGCCTGTACCTGTACCCCAGTTCTGTATGCAGAATTTTTTTTTTTTTTTTAGAAATAAATCTTTACCCAAAAAAGTCACCTTGCACTATAATGCTTAGTTTCAAATAACCTGATAAAATTAGCGTCTTCAGGTTCTATCTAGAGTCATTTCATCACACCAGAGCTTCTGTACAACTAACTGCTCATCTCAGATTTATCTTATTCAGCTCAACTTTTATCTTTTCTCTGTTGAAAAAGTATAGCAAATACAGCTGAATTCTCTTCAGAGCACTGGAATACTAATTTTGAGGTAGTAAGACCTCAATAGTGTTTTTGGCATTGGATTTTATACCACATTCATTCTCCTTTTAAATAAAATATGGTTCCAAGGATTCTTCTCGTTTTAAGGTCACATTGGAACAATAAAACTCAAGCCTGACTTATTGGAAGTCTTTGGAAAAGGTACAATTATTGTGCATACCTCTATCACTTGTGCAAAGGAAATGGGTCTTGCACAATGTAAAGTCTGTGTAAAAGCAACAAAAACAACAAAGATTCAAGAAATCTGTATTCTAAACCTGCCTTTGCCTCACTAAGAGCAGGGGTACTTGGACTTCTTTTTGCCATTATCTGTGAAATGAAAACAGTAAGTCTTGTATTTACCTCAAAGGCTTGTTATAGGAAGACAGTATAATAAAATAAAGAATTTATAAGCTAGCTTGCATAAACAGCTTAAGAATAATTGTCCAAGTAATCAGACTTTCCTTTGAGGCCAAACCTTCTCACTACAGTCAAAAGGGAAAAAATCCTGCTTAAAATTCTTCAAAGATTTCCCACTGCCAAAGAAGGAGTCCAAACTCCTAGCAGAATTATGATCTTTCCCCACCCCACAGCCTTCCCAGACTCATGTCCTACCACCCTTCTTCAGTAATAACGTGCAACATTCTGTGCCAACACATTACACTGTATAGCACATGGGTGAAATGTTGATGCCAGCCTTTCTACTGGGAATGTTCTACTCTGCTCAACTCAAATTCCAAGCTACTTTCTCACTGAAACTTTCCCAGAAACAGTCCCCTACCGTACTTAGTTTCCTTAAGTCAAGGTATGACTTTATTGATCACATTAAATAATTCTCAGTGATCCTATTATATTAAACTCCAAATTCTTAGGAGTAAAGAGCATGTCCTCTAATGATATCGCCCCAGTCCTACTAGGGTTGTTGGATAAATATCAACTATGTTTAAATGCAAATTACTCATGCACATACATATGAAAATATCACATATAAGATAAATACTTAGTAAAAAAGACTAGAAAGAATGATAAAGTATTAGAATGGTGGCCTCTGATTGGTGAAACTATAAATAACGTTTATTATTTTCTGTTTTCTGAATTTTTATGTGCTGTTAGGTACTGGTGACATAATATAGGCCTGGTAATTTTAAATACATTATTAACTTATAAAAATTTTTAAACTCAAACAAAAATGAATGAATGAATGCGGTATAATTATGGGAATCTTACTTTATTCACTTTTCTCCAACCCTCCCACTAGCACAAAGATATTTAAAATTTTTATTGAATTGAAGGTATTTTGTTGAACTGAATATTTGAAACCCCAAACCCATGCAATACAAAAAAAAAAGAATTCAAGAAACAAAACTAGCTATTGCCTGAAAAAAAGTGAATTACAGGGCCTTCCTAGTGGCACCAGGGTTAAATCTCAGGACTATCAAAAGCTTTTACCAGTCACTGCAGCACAAGTCTGATCCTGGCCAGGGAGCTGACACACATGATGCAGCAGACCTCTCCTGTCTCACCCACTGCTCCAGCAGTGTATTTCAGTCAGTCCATCTGTTCTGCTCCCCACTTTGTCTCTGGTGAATCCTTTCTCCTTCCCCACCTCTGGCCTGCACCCCAGCTCTTTCATTTAAATAAAATAAATTTAAAAAAAAACTGAATTACAAAAGGTCACAAATTCAAATGATTTCTATTTCTATGTCTTCTTCGCTTCATATAGTATAGAAAATCTTACTCTTATAGAATGCAGGACAAGAATAGCCACATATTGAGCTACTTGGTGAGAATGGGCAATCTACTTAATTTCTCAGAGATGATTTGTGCCCTCTTACTATGGTTAAGTAACACTTTGATGACTTAAAATAGAGAAAAATTATAATAAGCATTTCAGCCTCTGGAGTAGGCCTCTTTAGATTTAGGTCTAATTTTATTAGGAGGAAGCTCCTGGCTTCTCCAGGAATGAGGCAGTTCTGTTTGCCAAGGTGCCGTGGCCCACCTGACGTCTATTTGGGGTATTTTCAATGTTTCTGCCAAGCCTGCAGATGAGGAGCTCAGGTTTTACTTACTCAGGTAGAGGTTATAAAACAAATCAAGGACGATTTGCTGTAAACTAGGAAGTATATAAACTGGTACTAGAGAACAATTTATAAAAGCTGTCAAGAACTTTATTTAAAAAAAATGCATCCTCGGTCCTCCCTGGTGGCGCAGTGGGTTAAAGGACAGCACGGAGAAGCTAAAGCCGCTCCCGCATGAGTTTGATTCCCACCTGCCCTGGAGGTGACCACATGGCGTGGCAGACCTCTTCTGACCCGCCCGCTGCTTCCCTCAGCAGTGTACTTCGTGGATCTGCCTGTTCTGCTCCCCACTCTGTCTCTGGTGAAGCCACTCGAAGCCCCTGAGCCTCTGGTCTGTACCCCAGTTCTGTATGCACAATAAATCTTTAAAAAAAAATGCATCCTCTCTGGGCCACCAATTCCACCTCTGAGAAGGTCAATTAAGGGCATTATGCAGAGATTCCAGCTTTTAAAAAAAAAGTGCTTCACAAGATTATCTGTAATGATAAAAACTTCTAAAGAGCATGAATGGTCACTGGGCACAATGGCAAATCCACTGTAATCAATATTATGTAGTCATATAAAAGATATCATAAAAATTTATTTACTGGCATTAAAACATATACACAATACAATAGTGGGAGAGGCTTAGGTTACAAAACAGTATGTGTAGTATAGACCATCACAGTGACAAAGAGATACAGATATGGAAACAAACAAAAACTCTGATACACATGAAAATGTTTAACAGTGATTACTTCTGAGCAGTAGGAAAATGAGAGGTTGTTCTCTTTTAAATTGTTTGTGTTTTCTGATGTTTTCCCTTCAATGGATATATAATTAGAAATCATTCTTGTATATTTAGAGGTGATTCTAAAAATAAATAATCAAATTGTAAAGAGCCCTTGGAATTAGGAGCCTACTGCATCTGTGGGGGTGGAGGGGAGAGGGGCCCTCATAAACCTTAAGAAGTTCTCTCTGGGCCCTCCCTGGTGGCGCAGCGGGTTAAAGCACAGCCCTGAGAATCGGAAGCCACTTCCGATTGAGTTCGATCCCCGCCGGCCCCCAGGTGACCATATGGCAGGGCAGACCTCTCCTGACCCGCCCGCTGCTGTACTTCGTTGATCTGCCTGTTCTGCTCCCCACTCTGTCTGTGATGAATCCTCTCACCGCCCCTGCGCCTCTGGCCTGTACCCCAGTTCTGTATTTACAAATAAATAAATCTTAAAAAAAAAATAAGTTCTCTCTGCTCTAGTGACCACCTCTCAGAAACTGGAGACAACTGCCTTCTTCACTCCCAAGCTACTTCTGCCGCAGTGGCACCAAAGGATACACCAGGTTCAGCGCCAGGAGGGCAGCTCAGGGCAAAGCACAAACTAGTGTCTGGCTGCCAGAATCCAAGCCCATCCGTTAATTATCAGTAGCTCAGGGGCCAAGTATTCCTGATCACTTACTTCTCCGGAAGGTGGTACACCGCGCGTGGCCTCCTCGTAGGCGCCCACATGGTCCCAGGTGGCAAGGAAGACGTGGGTAGGCGTGAAATGTGCCGCAGCTTGCGGGAAGCCCGCGCGCACGTAGCGAGCCGCCAGGCCCAGCACTGCCGCGGAGGTGTCCTGGCGGTACAGAACGCGCCCCCTCCCCTGGCTGGTGTCGATGTCGGCCAGGAAGGGGGCAATGGCCGGGAAGTCTGTGGGGAAATCATCATCCACATACTGAGTCTCCCTGGGGAAGTCCTGAGTGGAGATGATGCCGTTGGTGCCCACCTGGGGGATAAAGGGACAAATGTGACGTCCGACGCCCTGGAGGAAGCGCAAGGGCTGGTCCCCCCCATAAGTCCAGACGTGCGCGCCCACCCTGCTCTTCACGTAAGGAAAGGAACCCCGGGAGGCAGGAAACTCCCCCTTACCCACCCGCAGGAAACCGGAATTCTGGTACCCCGCCACTAGCCCAACTTCAGCTGGTATCCCACCCCATATCTCTCAAGCGGTGCAGGAGTTTTAGGAGTCCCGCACAACCCTGGACAAACGGCTAAGTCCTGGGAGGAAACAACCCTTCCGCTCAACCCTCCCGCACAACCCTGGAAAAAACCGCTAGGTCCGGGGAGGCAACACCCATTTCTGCAAATGTGCACACAGCCTTCTCACCGCCTGAGAATCCCATCTTCTTTTCTGCCCGGCACGCTAATGGGGGTGCAAATAACTTTCGCTCTCCCCCTCGAGGTAAGGAAAAGCAGCGGACCAGGCAGCAGCATCGGAGACACTTCTGGGGCGCTCTGAGGCAGTCGGAGGCAGCGACACTACATTGACCCCCAGGAAGACACTGCGAGAACTCTGCCAGGTTCACCAGAAGGGGCCGAACTTACGTAGAGGTGGCTGAACTGGGCTTCGTAGAAGTGCAGGGGAGTCTCCAGCTTCACCGCGGCTGAGCTTTCGTCGTCGCCTTCCTGCAGCAGCTGGTCCCCCAGCGACTGACCATAAGGGAAAAGCTCGCTTGAGTGCAGCGCAGCAGCCTGGGACGACAGCAGCAGCAGCAGCAGCAAAGGTAGCAGCGACGGCGAAGTGAGCGCCGGCCGCCAGGCCGCAGGGTCCCCCCGCATGCTCGCTCCCCCTGTGAGCTGCCCCGCCGCTGAGCGCGTCCCGGCCGGGCCAGCGGGTGCACTAGCCTCGCCGCGCCTAGCTCCAACCTGGATCCCCGCGGGCGCCCGGGTGGGGCGGGATTCAGGGCCTTCCGAGCGCGCTGACTGGCTGCGGCCCTCGAACGGGAACCAATCACCTGCTCTGAGAAAGTTCGACAGTGGTCGCCACATCTGGTTCTTGTTAAAAGATTTCTAAGGCTGCAGTTTCAGGAGCGGCTGAGCTGGCGAGGTAAAAGTGCCTGGCCATGACATTCCCGAGCTGCTCTTTCTCCTCCTTTTCTGCTCCCCAAGAGCTCCCAAGGTCCTCCACCTTCCTGTCGGGGCTGCCCAGTGGTCCCCGCGAGCCCCGCCCGCGAAACCAAGAGGCTCATGAAGTCCGAAGGCGGCGGCGCTGCAGGAGATGACCTCAGCGCGCTGGAGGGGACCCGACCGCTGCGGATGCAGCTGCTGGCTGGCGAGATGTGCCCCACCAGACTGGCAGGGCGAGGGTGTGGTGATGGATTAAGGTTTGCGTGTGCCTTCCTAGTTCTGGGGCGGAGAAGCAAAGAGGCACGGTCGCAGAGGCAGCCTCCAAGGCTCTCATTCCACCAGAGACGCCCTGCGGAGAACCGCGCCTTTCTACCAATTCCGCCCCCTTCCTTGGGAGGTCGGGGCCCCACCGAGAAGGTCCGAGGGACTTGGGCAAAATGTCCGCCTGTCTTGGTCAAGGACACCTTCCTCCACCTTCCTCAGGGAAAAGCGTACCTGGGAAGATCGGGAAACGCTACTTTGTGTGATTTGCTCGGCTTGGGGCGTTGGAGAAGCCTTTCCTTTGGGGACCAAGCAAACATGAGCCAGGAGCCGGGTGGAGGTGACCTTGGGTCTTAGCGCTGGCTGTTACCCACGTGGAGCTGCCCTTGCTGCAGGCGGTTAGGGAAGGTGGTAACCTGAGATGCTTGTTGGAATTGGAAACACAATCCCCAAAACAGTTGCGCGGTGTGGGGGAACCCCATCCACCATAAACATCCCTTCTGCAGAGTGTCAGAGCTGGCGGAGATTTTATTGCCGTCTTTATTAATAAGAGCTTGAAATTTCCCAGATAGTCTGTTTTCTCTGTCGAATCCCCCATGGGGTTCCTTGGAAACAAAGATATTTAAAAAGAAGGGAAAAAGGCAAACCCATAGTAATGCCTAAAGAAATGCTCAGAGACAGATTTTCTTTTTGTGTGGGTGTCTATTGCAGCTATGCAAATCCTTATGGGCACACTGGGATAAACTCCTCCTTATCAGACTGTGAGGCTGACACACAAAATAGAAAGTTGGCCCCAAGCAGTTTATTTCTTCATACCTTGGAGAGACATTGTATATTTTGTGTTAGACAAATGTACATGTGCTTGCACATATATGGTCTCCTTTCCTTGGGGGTGAGTATTTTCATTTCACTAAGGAGGTAATTGCTCAAAGATGGTCGGTATTGGCGCCTTGTTACTCCTTTGACTTTTTCACATAGAGAACATAGAGGTAATAAGCATAGTGGGTCAACTTCCCCTACAGTAGCCAGAGAGCGCCATACATGAGTGTTCGACCCTTGTACAGTTCCCTCGACCCTCTTACAGTTCCCTCTCCTGGAGTGTTGGCTGACCTACTGACTCCTAACCCATAAAATGTGGCAATAGTGATGACAAGTCACTTAAGTAAAAGACTCATCTGTTTTGCCAGTTGACTCACGGGCTTTGATGAAGCAAACTGCCGCGTTAGGGAGGCCCACAAGACAAGGAACTGAAAGCAATTTCTACCCAACAGTCAGCAAGGAAGTTACTTTGGAAGAGAATCCTTCCCCATTCATCTTGGAATGACCCCCCACCCCCACCCCGCCCCTTGATCCTATGCAGCCTCATGCGAGACCCTAATACAAAGGACACCTTTGAAGTTGGGCCACTTAGGCCCCAGATTATAAACCCTCCGGATGAGAATTTAATAAATGTGTTTTTTAAAAAAAGATTTATTTATTTATGCATAAAGAACTGGGATACAGGCCAGAGGTGCAGGGGCAGCGAAAGGATTCACCAGAGACAGAGTGGGGAGCAGAACAGGCAGATCAACAAAGTACACTGCTGAGGGGAGCAGCGGGTGGGTCAGGAGAGGTCTGCCACACCAGGTGGGTCACCTCCGGGGCAGGACTCAAACTCATGCTGAAGTGGCTTTAGCTTCTTAGTGCAGTGCTTTAACCCGCTGTACAACGGGGGGGTGGGGGGGGTGGGGGTGGGGATGGGGGGTCCCTAAATGTGTTGTTTTAAGCCATGATAGTTTGGGATAATTTATCATGCAGTCATAGATAAGTGATACAGCAAGACACTGTGCAAGGAACAGCAAGACACTGTGCAAGGAAATTTAGGTTTAGAGAGTTTAAAAGAAAAATCCATTATGTTACAAATTATATGGCTTCTAAATACCAAAACTGGAATTAGAACTCAATTTTGATTCCTGAATTTCTGCTCATCAGCACTAAATCATATTGCTCCTTGACCTGTTATAAAATAGCTTGAGCCTATCTCTAGCATCATCTCTATCCACAGATACCCCTCAGCTAAGACTGGCTCTCAAATACAACATTCTGTTTTACAGTTTGAAACATGCCCACATGCTAGTCCCTGTATCATGTATTCCCCAGTCAGTCTCATCAAGCCAATGTTTATTCCTGCTTCAAGACTTGAATGACAAACTTTCTCCTTCAGGAAGCTCTCCTGGAAATCACAGTCTAGTATAAATCCTTCTCTTGTTCCTTGTTTCCTGTGCTTGCCACTGTCAATAGTTCCAATGCTGTATCTCCCATAACCCCATAATCTATGATCCTCACCTGTACTCTCCATACACTATCTTGAGGACCTATGTCTATCTATTGCAAAGCCTGCTTGGCTCATTGGAAGAAGCCTAATGAAATGTTTGCTGAATGAGTGCAACTGAATAAGCCAACCTGGATTTCAGATCCATGTCTGCTGGCGCCAATAAAACATTCTTTCCCTGACGCCACCTTTCCTGCAAATCTGATATGAGTTTTATAATCCTCTTTCCCAGGCTGCCTAGCAACTCATCTAACAATACTCTCTGGTTTTGGTCATTCTTTCATTCACTCATCCATTTGACAATGATTTCCCTGCAAGTTTACCAGGACAAACACAACTCTGCAAGAAATAACTGAGCACAAGATGTGACCCATGACCTTAAGGAGCTCACAGCTTGGTTGAAAAAACAAAGCATAAATATGAAATAAAGGAGCCACACTGCAGTAGAACATGCATTTAATAGCAAAAGGGGGCCCTTGAACCAAGAGGATGTCGCTGTTTTGAATCTGATGTTATCTGAGTACAAAGAAGTAGATCCAATGGGGAAGAGGCTGAAGTGAGCAGCTCTGCCTCTGGGCTGCACAAAGTGGCCAAATTCTCCTTGAAATATGAGGCTTTGGCCAGCTGTGTCTGAATAGACATTCCTTTGAGCTCTTACTCTAATATTATTTTTTTAAAGACTTTGTAGCACCCAAAGACTGGTTTCTTCAGTTTTGGTTTCTTCTTTTGCATGACTTTTTAAAATGTCACTTTGTGTCTTGGGGAAAAGAAAAAATCTGTCATAGTCATTTCACTGGTCAGAGTAAATACTGAAGAAATAGCTCTCTTGTATCCACAGCTCCAGAGTAGAATTTCCGGGATCTGCCAGACTGGCAACTGAAGAAGAGAGGCCGCTTTCAGGCCAGAGGTTATGAAGGACTTCTTCTGTAGTGGTATTTACCTCTCCTTAGTGGTTCTTTACAGTCAACCTGGGCACTAGGTAAGATTGCTGAGATGTAAGACTTTTCAACCCAAGCCAGAGATGACACCAGACACCTTGCCAGCAGACCTTAGCTATGTTTCTGGTACAAATACCAAGACTTCAAGAATGATGATACTTCCTGTTATTTTAATGAAGGGAATGAAAACACATTTGCTCAATATTGTGACAAATAGATGTTGGTATTCAAGAGCAAATTCTATGAATAGCATTGACTGGTGTGTGTACATGTTTGCCCTGGAGGTGGGCTTGGCAAAAGAATGTCCTGGTTCTTGTTGTACACAGGGATTCTTTGCATGACTTTATTATCCATTAAAATCCCAGGTTGTGTATACTAGCATGTAGACAAAATAGAGTTGTCAATATTAGCATGTCTTCACAGGTTTAATGAAAATTATGTTAGGTCTAAGAAAAACCATGTACTACTCAGAAATTTTTAGTGGTTGGGATATATTTAGAGGTCATTAAATTACAGGATGTCCCACCTACAAGCCAACAACCTCCAAATATATCTAAGTTTTTTAGGCTTCACTTGAGTTTTTAATTTATTCCCAACTCCCCGCTGAACACTCCCTTGGGATGACACCTCAAATCCACATCTACGAAAAGAGATCCAGTACTCAGAACTCTGGAGTTTTTAGTTTCATTTAATGATAACAGCACTTGCTTCTTTTTTTAAACTACCATTTCATATCTCCCTCATCTCTCACCTGCTAGTTTTTGCAGTCCAAGCCTATAAATTAAGAGGTCACTGTGTCCCCAGCTTCCCTTGCAGCTAGACTGGCTATCTAGAACTGGTCCTGACCTAACTCCCATAGTTTGCCTGAAGTCTGGTGCTTTCTGGGAGGGTTTTAACATTGGCGATTTAGTGGAATGCTTGCATTTTCCCCATTCTTGCTGCCTTAAATGTGAATGTGATGTTTTGAACTTGGAGAGCCACCTTCTGATGACCAGGTGACAACTATGAGGACAAAAGCACAACAGAACAAACAGACTGGAGATGAAAATCTAAGCCCAGTAGTAACTTCCTGCATCTACACATTTGGCTACATGAAAAAACAAACCTCTGTTGGCTTATGTCATTGTTACATGCAGCAATACCCACTCCTGACACTTCGCTAAGTCCTTTCTCTTAATGTATCTGAAACACAACCTGACCACAGCATGCCTAAGATTCACCCCTGCAGAGTGGATCACCCTCACTGTAGAGTGAATTTTAAGCTATCTAGGAGGGCTAAAAAGGCCCCTGTGACTTGGCCTCTGTCTGTCACCTCCTATCTTTACTACTCCCATCTTTAGCAATGCTCAACTGTTTATAGTTCCCCAACCACACGGCAGCTTGACCCTGTGTGCCTGTCTCTGCTATCCCATGTCTGGAACAACCTGCTCATCTCCTGATGACTCACTTCAATGTTCAATTCAGACATACACATCATCTCAGCTGCCTCTGTTTTGGATTCTATAGAGGTCCTTTCCTCTGAGTAGCTGTAACAGCATTGCATCAGAAAGACTGAAATAATCTGTTTCTGTCTGGCCCTTCAATTGGTTAAAAGATCTCAAGGGTAGTTTTTATGGAAAGGCACATTTGTGTCTTCTTTTGTCTTATACATGCTTATTACTCTCCATTTCTGATTGTTTTTGCCACCAGCAAAGCATTGGGGAAGGGATTTACTCTGATAGTCCTACATGGTCACTGAAAGATAGAAATCTTTCATAATTCCTGTATTTTTCCTGAATAATCAAGAATTAAAAGATAAAAATTTTATGTGGGTAGCTATCTTTCCTAGTAATAGTATTTGAAGGTATTACTAACGGTATTATTTTCTTCTAGAAAGATTGATACGTATTACACTTTCTTTTTGTAGTTCCTACATGCACAGGCTGAACTAGACTAGTTAAAGCTTAACTGTAGAACACCAGTATCCATCTTTCTTTACAAAGACTTCTCCTTAAAGTTCCTTAAAGGTTCTACTTTTTACTTCCTTTAAGACTCCCACAGTATCTAATATAATGTTGTATAAATAATGGCTGGTCAACTTTTTTTTTAAAAAAAGATTTATTTTTTTGTGCATACAGAACTGGGGTACAGGCCAAAGGTGCAGGAGTGGTGAGAGGATTCACCAGAGACAGAGTGGGGAGCAGAACAGGCCAACCGATGAAGTACATTGCTGAGGGGAGCAGCAGGCGGGTCAGGAGAGGTCTGCCATGCCATGTGGGTCACCTCTGGAGCAGGCGGGGATCGAACTCCTGCTGAAATGGCTTTAACTTCTCAATGCTGTGCTTTAACCCACTGCACCACCAGGCAGGGTCCAGGCTGGTCAACTTTTAATGAGTTGAGTAACTGCCCAGGAATTAACTCACTGTATGCTGTCTCTATTGGGTAGTGACTAAGGCTGTTTCCATGGGCTGTTATCCTTGGCTTCATCTCTGCTCCTTTCCTAGACATCCTGTGCTTCTTACCAAATTGAGTCACCTCATTTCTGCTGCATGTGAACAACTGGCCATTGTCATTTCGTCTAAAAGCTAGTACATGAGTCAGAACAATGGTAACACAGCCAAAAATAATAATAGCAAGGCTTACTTGAAACTTTATAATATATCAGTTGCTAGTTAAAGACTGTCTATGAGTTATTTCCTTAATCCTTTGAATGTGTCCAACTTGCAGGTAAAGAAACTAAACTGAGAGGGATTAAGCAACCTGTTCAAGAGCTCAGTCAGCAAGGTTGAAGCCAGAATTCATACCCAAGTGGTTTGACTCCAGGACAAACCTTTTAATCAACTTAGTTTATGGATCTGATCTTTGCTGGTCTAGTTGCTTTGTTCAATACTAAGGAAAAAAGAAGAAACATACACACATATAGTCATAGACAGTACTGCTAATTTTGCACAATAAAGGTAATTAGTGTTAACTTTCCCTATCATTTCTATAGTTTGAGTTAAATGATCTTTCTTGAACACTATCTCATGCACACTTAGAGAATTATAAATATTTTCTTGGTAAAGAAAATATGACCCTATACTACTCAGAAGTTTACAATTGAGACTTGGAGAGAATAATAGCTGTAATTTATATAGCACTTATGTAGTGGACACTGTAACATTTTATTTGGTTCCAAACAACAATCCTACATGACAAGGAAAACAAGATTTTGAGAATTTAAGTGACTTGCTCAGGCTAGAAGTGTTGGTAAATATAAGTGAGCTGGGTCAGATGACCCCAAAGACCACATCAAACCTAAATACAGGTGTGCTTCATTCATCTAGTGACAGGAAACTGTCCAGGATCCAGGTGCAGGAACTAAACAGAATGACTGTGTGCTCCAAAATAGTCTAGCTATCCTCTCAGGCTCTGAGTCAAGAGAGAGAGAGAGAGAGAGAGAGAGAGAGAGAGAGAATCCCCAAGCAACAGACTATCCATATAGACATTATCATGCTTCTTCATACTATAAATACTACCACTGGCCTCAAGATAGCACGGGTAAGAACAAATTGTAAGTGATGATGGGACTATGTCCCATGGCTGCCCTTGTTTTTTTTTTTAAATTTTGGACATATAACCTGATAAAAATACCCACTGAGTTGGCTAGGGTGCATTTCCACTACCAAAGTAAAGTTAAAAAGGAACCTCCCCCACCACTGTCACCCTCCCTGGGCTAGTGCATAGTTTATAACCAAAAAAAAAAAAAAACTAAAGCAGGCCTCGAAAATGGCTACAAATGAGGGGTACCTAGGACAGGTGACAGCAAGTCTACCACATACAAAGCACTGGATTTAAGGTGCAGTCAGAATAAGTATATTTCTAATAGGTTAGGTTAGGTGGGTCTTAATTTTCCAGCTAGTTTATGTTGTCAAGGCTCTCTGGCAGGTGGTCCTGTTCCAAACCAGCTATTCCACAGTGGGGCTTTCAACAAGAACTGCACATCAGAATCACCTGGGAAATTTTTTAACTCTCAAAACCCAATTAAGTTAAGCCCCTGAGGCCAGACTTGGCTATCAGCATATTTTAAAGTTTTCAAGGTAATTTGAAACATAGCCAAGAATAAAAACCACTGTTTTACAAACACCTTATAAATAACTTCTACCAGTCACTGAGACCTAAGAAAACCTTAATTATAAGTTACTGATTCATTGAGCCTTCTCTCACTTTTTTCAGGACAAACTGGCCTTTCCGTAGCTCATGGCATGGAGCAGTCAAGCTTAAACAAGTCCTTTCAAATTCTGAGCAGATTCACTATATTTGTTGTGGTGGTGGGGATATCTGGGAAAGAATAAAAAAGTGGGCCTTCTAGGATTTCCCAGCAGCATGTTGACTCTGTTGATGCATCTATCTGGTCTACAGAACTTCCTCTGATGACATATACTATCTACTGCTCTGGCCAGTAATAGATAGGCAACCTGATCAAGAATTAGCCCAAATCCCATCTTTAGGAGTAATTTCCTGGACACACAAGATAATTTGTGTCCAAAAAAAACTTGACTGAGATTAACTTTTATGTTTTCATTTAAAGGAAGGACGTAATGGGAAAAGTGAACTTGATATACATTCCAATACCTTTTTGTCAAATTATATTCAAAGATATTGCCTATTATTTGAATGACTTTTCTCTATGAAAACAACTGCCTCCAAAAACTTGAAACCAAGAACAAATCACTATCTCCAGTTCAATCTCAGTATTCACTGAGAAAACTCTATAACTTGGCTTATGTGTGTGTATGTGTATATGTATATGTAAGTGAGTAGTGTATATATGTATGGATAGAGGTATGTAATCACCTGATGCTAGTGACAGCACATATGAGTTAAATCAAAAGTTCATTTCACTTCAGAAAAACACTTTAATTAGACATTAATTTTTCACGTTCACAGTGCTTGACAATGAACATACCACTTTTCACCAACACAATCCCCCAGTTACCTTCCATTGCTGTTAATGGTGCCGCCATTTCCCCAGACACTCAGTCACCTGGGAACCTCAGTCATTTCCATCTGAATCCCCACTTTCCCTTCTCATTAGCATCCAATAACTCAACAAGTATTACAGACCATAAATTAAGAGAGCAAGATTTTTCCTGTTTTACTGGCCTAATACCTAAAATACAGCAAATAGCTTCATAAACTTTTATTGAATGATTTACCTCTTGCCTCCTAGTTTCTTTTGTCCCTTGTCCCCTTCTCAGCCTCCCTGCTGTCACTCAAATACAGGCCCTCCATACCTTTCCCTGTCACTAAGTACCACTCTAAGACCCTGTCTACACACTACACTGTCCCGACTTGAATACAGAGTTCAGGGGCTGCCAAGGAAACTTTCTAAAATATTAGAGTGTGTCTCTTCCCAGCTCACAGGTTTCCCTGGACCTTCAAGATGCCTTAGATCCAGCATCACCTAGCCTATTTATTGGGGACCCAATCTCCACGGCTTCTTACTGCTTTTCCTCCCCGCCACAGGACTTCACATCCAGATGTACTTGTGGGAGGGGAGAGAGGGATGAGCTGAGGGTCTGTTCTTAGGCTCTGGGCATAGTGGCTGTTTGAAAGACTATCCAGCGAAAGTAATTCAAATAATTACAGGGGCTGAACTACAAGGCCCAAGAATTCAAAGCCTATCTATTTTCTCATGTTTCCATTTGCTGTGGATGAGTGCACATTTCCTGGATACAGCCTTTTCCCTTTCCTGTTTACCCCTTCTTTGTCTTCCAGCTCCTGCCACTGACTTGAAGCTCCAAATATACAGATTACAAGTTCTTCTCACCACTTCAAAATAATGACACACTGGCAACAAGTATGCTCATGAATCAGAACATGTTGATGTTCATATAGAGGAAAGTGGTATATGAAATATTCAGCATGCGCCAGGCAAGATGAATAGTTGATATTGCCTTTACATGTGCTTCCATAATAATTAATGTATATACATGTTTGTAAACACATATATTTACATTTGTGTACACACACACACTTAGTGAACGTAAGCATGAGCAGTGGGACCAGACCACGGCAGCTGTGAAGGAAGATACTACTTAGAACTAGGGACAGGGTCGGGGGTGACAAACACCTGTGCACCTTTCAGGGAGTGGGAAGGAGAGGTTATATATGTGAATGCAAGTTAAAATGGTAAAATACCAAAACAGGTATGTTTATCAGTGACAGATGTTCACAAAGATAAACCTGAGTCATAAAAAAAAATGCAAAGCATTTCAGCCTGTCAGAGAAATGAATGTCATTTTAGATAGATTTCAGTCATTAGTTTTCATTAGTAACAATGCAGAGGAATTTATGGTTTACACTGCATGTATTCACACACATTATCTTAAGTTGCTCATTCCAATATCCTTGAAAGATAAGCTTTAGTATTTTCATGGGAAGAGGAAGGTTTTGAGAGATTAGCTGGCATGTCCAAAGTCACCAGCCAGTAAATGGTAGTATGTGCACTGTGGAATTTGGGGGCACACACTTTATCTCTAGGTCATCTTGCATGAAATCCTGGACTTTGATGCCAAGATTGGGGCCTTGGTCACTTCTGTCAGTCGTTCCATCCCCCTACACCATCCACAGCGCTAAGCAGTTCTCAAAGTATCATTCACTATGTACTGCTTGGGTAAATAACAATATATACTATCTAGCCATTGTTTCTTGATCAGACAAGTGTGCATTATTTCATTTAGCCCTCAGAGCAACTCTGAAAAGGATAATGCCACTTTTTAAATCTGATGAACTGAGGCTTAGAGAAAGAAATTTGGTTAAGGATACATAGATATTAAGTGGTAGAATCTATACAAAATTTATTTTTAAATCAGCAGCATAATGTATCCTTGCACTCAATTACTGAGTTGATCTAGGTGAGTTTCATACATGTTTCCCCTTATCTCACAGACTCAGGGAATTTTAGAACTGGCAGAGGCCTCAGGAATCATGGAATTGAATCCCCTTGTCTGTGTAGAACAAAACTCTCACTTAGAAAGATTCCGTCACTCATTCTAACATCAGTGGGAACAGAATTGAGTCCCCAATTCCCAGATTAACAATCACTGAGGCCCCACCTCAACAGTTCCTTCCCTTCTCTGCCAGGCACAAGCAGAACTGGGGTACACATGCTCTCCTACATTGGTTCAAGCAGTAGTGATGCATAACTTTTTGAGCTTTCTGGCTGTAGCCCTTCAAAGACAAAATATATCAGAAACGCTTAATAGACCCTTTCACTTGCCTTAGATGTAAGAGCCTCAACTTGATAGCTGGGGTGGAAAAGACCTCTATTTAGGCCTTACTTGAAGTATCTGGCAGCCATGGTAAACAGAACCACAACAGAATCAAGTTAGCAGCAAGCTAGCTTCCCAGTATTATTTTCTGACTACAGGGGAAAGGTCTTTTAATATAAAAGAGGATTAAAATGGTGGGCAGGCATTTGGGAAAGGTACTTCCTCAGTTTAGACTCTTGGATATACTGTTCTGTGAAGTGGTTACATCACAGAACATCTGGTGCATCACAGCCATATTTAGGGTGCCACTTTAAAGACTTATTTACAAGAAACAATCTGTTCCAGCCTCTTCTATTTACATACCCAAATTTGTCAAGCCTGACTCACTATCAACCCATGTGAATAGGGTAAGACTCATTTCTAGGCTGAGCTGGAAAATGGGTCTCCAGTCTCAGACCAATAGGTTTTGTTGTGTTCTTTTCACGCTTACCTCCTCTTTTGCCTCTTTTTTTTTTTAATTACCCTTCCATAAGATGCTGCAAAACTAAAGAGGTAATATAATTGAAAACAATATTTTATTTTGCCAAATAGCTTGCTAGCTGATCAAGAGATTATTCTCAAGCTCCCCACCCAAAGAGGTACATTTTACATTTCAGAGCTTAAGTAGATACAGGCAGTAAGGGTCCCCAGAGTTGGCAGAGGAGAGAGCACCAGGTTCTGGTGCTAAAGTGCCTTCTTTACCCACTGTCTTTGTAGAAAGAAGGAGCATAGGAAAATATGACAAACACAATCAAGCCAGCTTTTGCAGGTGACTAACTGATGGGTGGGGAAAGGCATGTAGGGGAGGAAACTCGTGTTAAAGGCTAATGGCTGTCCTCCACACTCTGCAGAGTCCACTCCTGAATCACTGGGTGTTGACCTACACTTCCTCCAGTTGGCATTTATAGAGTTTAAAATCAGTGTTCTAAACTCCCAGTCTTTCCTCAGGCAGTAAGCATATCATGGTTAATTTACATTTGGCAACCCTCCCTGTCCATTTATCCGTAGTTTCTCTTTAATTCAACCCAGAAAATTTGCAGTATAAATCAAGACTTCTGTAAAGAGATTTTTTAAAAGTAATTCTTTAGATGTTTTCTTTTAATAGCATCTTCCCCCCCCCCCCCCCAGTTACTTTTACAGTGGTATATATCAAAATTTACTTTTTTGTGTACAGGTCTATGAATTTTGACAAATGCTTAGAATTGTGTGATGATGGCTATAATCACGATACAGACAAGCTCCATCATCCTAAAACCTTTCCTAATGCTTCTTCTACTTTCTCCACACACCCCTAATTCCTGGATAGCACTAATCTGTTCTTCAACCTACAGTTGTGTTTGTTCCAGAATGCCATATAAATGGAGTCATATAACTATTTAAGCTGTTTTTTTTTTTTAAATAGGCACACAGCATTTGAGATTCTCCTACATTGCTGCATGTATCCATACTTTGTTCTCTTTCACTGCTGAGCAACAGTTCATTTTATGGGTGTACCACAGTTTGTTCATTCATTTACCAGCTGAAGGGCATAGATCTGCTTCCAGATGTTGATGATGAATAAAACAGCTACAAACATTCATGTACAGCTGTTTGTGTAAAAGCAAGTTTCCTTTCTCGTGTCCTAGAGGTGGAATTACTGGGTCATACACTAAGTGTACATTTAACTTTACCAGAAACTGTCAAATTATATTCCAAAGTGATTGTTTCCTTTTACATTCCACATCCTCTCCAACATTTGCTGTTGCCACTACTTTTGACTCCAGCCATAGAGGTAGTAGTAGCGCATGGTGATTTTAATTTGTGTTTTTCTAATTATTATTGATACTGAGTATTTTTTCATACACCCATTTGCCATCTGTATATACAATTATTAAATGGCTTTTATCTGATCTCACATGGAAGTGACTAAATATTTTCCTTTAATAATTTCATTTTTATTAGAACTATTACTAATAATTAAGATATATTCTTATATACTTGTCTATGTGTTTGCTAATATAAATTTACACAAGTATATCTTTTTGCAAAAATTGTGGCATTTAATACATAATTTTGAAATCTTACTTTTATCACTTAATAATAATCTGGAATAGCCTTCTACATTATGGTATTCAATTCTATGTATTATTCATTTGTCTATTACAGCAGATTTGCTAATAAAAGACACTTGCTGCTTTTTTAAAAAAAGCCATATTTAAAAAATTCTTTATCAATTGTATTTCTAGTATATTCTACTAAAATTTTAAAGTTGTAAAAGCTTCCTAATGAATTATACATTGCACATTTCCCAGCTTTGAACTTAGAAGTATTTTGCAGCAACAAGGACTATTTTAGAAAGATGTGACCAGTGGAGTTATGTACAAATACAAAACAAGGCCCAATTAATTTCATGTTTATGTTTCTAGAAATTTGGCTTGCTGTATCTTAAGGAATAGCAAGAGTACAAAGAAATTTACTACATTGTACCACAGCTCACCGATGCTTTCCACAATTAATAAAGTCCTCTATGTACTTTAATTATTTTATTTCGAAACAATTCCTTTCTGTATCCATCACTCCTATTAACTTATAATATTCTCACAGGGATTAAATTACTATCAGTTTTCTTTTATTAACGATCTCATAGAGAGCAGATATGATGGCAAGGGAATGTAAATGATTTATTTATTGTGACAACCTCAACCCCTCTGCTTGCTTAAATTTAGGGAGATAAAGGGGAAAAGCTGATACTGAGGTCACTCTTAAGTAGGAGATTCTTCTGGTCTTTTTAGTCACAGATCGGCATATGTAATCATAGAAGGCTATACAAAAGGAGGAAAGAAAAACCATGTTAGAGACCATAGTGGGTATTTCCTCTTCTCTCCTAAGAGTATTTAATCTTTTTTTTTTTTTAAAGCAAAACTCTTGCAGCTGCTTAGTTCTCTATTCTTGCCAAGGACCCTTTGTTTATACTAACTGCACCCAAAGAATTCTTCTTACACAAGTTGTACTGCTTAAGTTCTTTTGCAAGTCTCACACTTTATCACATTCATCGGGAAACAAAGCCATACTGTACTTTTCTTTCTCAACATTCCTCTGGCCAAAGAAGAAACTAGAAGATTTAATTCCCTAAACACTGTTAAGTCTTAATACTGCCTGTGATTTGCATGTGTCAATGTATGACAAAATCTTCATAAGTCTGTGGCTAGATAAACCTCCCATTTAGAGTGATTGAATCCAGGTCCCTGAGAAGGGACCTGAGACAGTCTAGTGTAACATTCAGGTGGTTTTCTGTCCTAACCTGAAAGTCAGCAAGAACCCCAGAGTAAAAAAAAATGGAGTAAAACACTGGACTAAGTTCACCTGGATAAGACTTGTTCTAGATTTTCATCTATAGCTTCACAACTTTAGTTTCATTTAAAAAATACTGATTTTGGGCCCTCCCTGGTGGCGCAGCGGGTTAAAGCACAGCACTGAGAATCTAAAAGCTGCTTCCTATGAGTTCGTTTCCCGCCTGCCCCGGAGGTGACCACATGGCATGGCAGACCTCTCCTGGCCCGCCCGCTGCTCCCCTCAGCAGTGTATTTCATTGATCTGCCTGTTCTGCACTCCACTCTGTCTCTGGTGAATTCTCTCACCCTCCACATCTCTGGCCTGTATCCCAGTTCTGTATGCACAAGTAAAATAAAAATCTTTAAAAAAAATACTAATTTTGGATATATATATATTTTTTAAAGATTTATTTATTTATTCATACAGAACTGGGGTATAGGCCAGAGATGCAGAGGGTGAGAGAATTCACCAGAGACAAAGTGGGGAGCAGAACAGGCAGATTGACGAAGTACACTGCTGAGGGGAGCAGCGGGCGGGTCAGGAGAGGTCTGCCGTGCCATGTGGTCACCTCCGGGGCAGGCGGGGATCGAACTCATGCGGAAGTGGCTTTAGCTTCTCAGTGCAGTGCTTTAACCCACTGCGCCACCAGGGAGGGCCCTGGATATATTTTTAAAGATACTTATTTTTAAAGTCCTGGAGATGATGTGTCACTTTTACCTTAAAATCCCAACCTATACAATAATTAAGATAATTCTCTATTTTCAACCTTTACCTTAAAAGACTAAAGAATATGAACCAAAGAAAGTTCTTTATGTTCAGCTGTGTCTGCTCAACCCTCAAATCAACATTCTCTATAAACATTTAGATCATAAACATCATTCACTTATACTGAGTCCACTGATACCTATACAATGATTCTCAAAATGAGATGGAGCTAGGAAGAGTCACGGGACACCACCAAAATCAGACAGTTATCCATGCCTGATTGGTGGGTTCAATCTGGACCCCTAATTCTCCTACCTGCTTTTCACTGTACTGTAATTGCCTCACCCAGATTATCCAGATTTAAAAATCAAACGCTAGCAACCATTTTGACTTTTGCTATCACCTGGATACAATTGACTCATCCTTTCAGTTGTATTATATAGATAAAATCCTATCTATGTCTGTTCTCACAATCTAACATTATATCTCTCCAGACCCTTTTACTTCCCACTTCCTCCCCAAAAGATCACCAACTACAGGATTCAAGGTTAACCTTAGTCTGGCCACTCATGCTCATTTACTAGTGAGCGCCATGACCTCCACCCACATTACTTTCACTCTCTGAGCCTCTGTTTTAACGTTGTATGAAGTATGGGAAAATAGCAATCTCCTCAAATTGGCTGGAGGGGAAGGCAGGTGAGAAAATAATCATGGATTCATGTGGGAAGTGCTCACTGGATGAACCTTTCAAGAATAAAACAATGGTGTTCCAGGACAGAGAGAGGGGCACCCCTAAACCCCCAAACCTGCTTGTTCTAAATAGGTTCTGCCATCTGCTGCATCAAAACAAAACCTTTAATGGGAAGGGACTTTAATACAGTCAGTGTGCAATACAGAAAAGCCAAAGAAGATAGTTTCTAAATCAAACACCCAAAGTTACCCATCCCCTCGTGAGTTCAAGTCCACCTAAAAGGGATTGACCCAAAGCACACGGCCTGAAAGCCTGCCACAAGACTAAAGCAACTTCTGTCAGAAATGGCCAGACAAGTCTGGGAGGAAAAGAACAAAATCAAAATCAACTTAAGTGCTGCCATAGTCAACATCCCCATGGGTGTCTTCCCCACATCTGTTTCAACTAGTCCAGGATTAAGAAACAAGAGCTGCTTCTTCACATGTCTCTGCTCCCTGTGCCTCCCTCAGGTCTCCTTCTGGCTCGCCACCTCTCCAGATTCTTCTCCCTGCTTAGCTCCATCCTCCTTTGGGTGGGGGCAAGAAACCTGGAGCCTCCCCTTTTCCTGGGGGCCACCCTATTACAATGGGACCATGAAGGTTAGTCACTAGTAAATAGTGACAAGATGGGTGACAAAAATTTGCTCCAGGCTCCAAAGTGTATTTCATGACAATATAACGTGCTAGGTAAGAAGTACTGAGCTGGAGGTGGCGATTGCAGCTAGAGTTTATTTTGTCCATGTACCCCAACTCTGTGCAGTGAGGTCAAACTGGTAGTACTAAGCTATACAGGGGTATTTATACTACAGGAAACCAGCAAGCACTATTAATGCAGGACTCCCCTCCCCTACCAGAGTGCTGGTGTTGAGTTTAAACCAGCACAGCTGATAGAGATCAGGCTTTGAAGTCAAACAAATGCAGATTTGCCTCCTCCAAACCAACACTCAACACTTCCCCGGCCAGGCCCCCGTAGTCTGAGTCTCCCGGTCCTTACTTTTCAGATGGAGCTAACGCTACTAAGAAGCCACAAGAGGAGGCGGGAGATAGCAAAAGAGTAAATGATAGGCCTTGTTATTGTGATAAAAGACTGGAGTGTTTTAAAACTCGGCTTAATGCTATGTATCTCATTTCTTTTACACGCTTAATGAAGACGATGTGATTTTAGAGTGGACACGTCAGGCTAGGTCAGGAAAGAATTTGTTTTATGGAAAAAAATTCTATTCAAGCTCTTCTATTGTTTCTGTTTGAGAAAACATTTAAACAAATTTGAACATTTAAACAAAGACGGTTTTAAAGGCAAAATGCTGAGTGTTCAGTCTCTTCTGAGCCTTTTTCACAATGTTGGGCTCAAAGCCAGAATATGTTACAACCTTTTTGAATCTACCCCACCCTGCCTCAACAGCAAGCCTCCCCCAGAGAAAAGAATTTGACAAGATGCCAACAAGAGATTCCTATTTAAAATGTACTAAGGATTTCATCCTTTCTGTTAAAAAAAAAAACAAACAAACAACAACCAAAAAACTAAAAGCTGGGGTGTAACAGGCTTCAAAATATCCGAATGTGCAGAGTCCCGGAAATATTCAAACTGTAAAAATCTGTGGTGGGGAGGCATGTATTCCCTTGCTAATTCATGAAAAGCCCAGACAGCCACAGGGTGAGATTTTCTATCCATCCCGGAGTCTCTGCATCGGTGGCCATAACAAGGGAAGAACTGGCTACCCACCTCTTGGTGTGTTGGTGGGGCCTGCTTTGAGGCCTGCTGCTGTAGCTCAAGGGCTCCAATTGGGCAGGGTGGGGTGAAAGATCATCCATTCATTTTCACTTTCTTGTCGTGACATAAGGGGTGGGGTAGGAAAAGGAGAAAACAGATAAGACCCAGGGGTGCTGGCAGAACCCCAGAAGCCACACCCTGGAAGATGATGAGGGAAGGATGTGGAAATGATACCCTGGGGCCCCAGTGTTGGAGCATTCCTAGAACTTCCTCTTTATCGCCACTACCAGCCTCCTCCCTTTGCCGGCCAGACCGTCCCAAGCCCATAAGGCATTTGGTGTGCTCTACAGCAGGAAAAAAATCAAGTTTTCCTACAGAACGCTGCTTCTTTCTTCTGACAGGATTCCCCGGACACAACTGCAAGGCAAGCTGTAGCCCCACTGCCTGGCTGCTAAGGAAGCTGAAAGACAAACTGGACAGGCAGCATAAAGAACTACAGGAGTTAAAAAAGGGTAATAGAACACATTTCATCCTTCCTAAAAGACCCAGAGTTAGGCCTATCTTATTTCAAATAAGGAAGTTTCTTCATTCTCTCAAATTCTAATTAATTAAATGTCTCCTTGAAACACTGGGTCCGTTTTCTCTATGATTAATTATAAGCTTGGACTTCTTAATCTTATGTTTCATAAAAGGACCAGGTAGATTTCAGATTTGGCTACTCTACTGAATTTCCCCCAAAGCAAAGCTTGTATCTTAATAGCTTCCTGAGGATTCGGATTGATAGAGCTGATCTTCTAATTAAGCAGATAACCATTTGAATCACTGCAAATGTGAGATGCTTTATACCTCCTTCTTTTGAACTTGAATTTTATGCTAAGGCTTGCTATTAAGAATTGAAATAAATATTCTCTATGTAAAGGATATGACTTTACTACAATGTACTAGGGATGGTATTTATAGACTACTATACTTGCTCATAAATATTTTCCAGAAAGAATGGTTTAAGAGTAAACCTTAATAAAAAGTAATTAACTTTAACTTATGTTTCCTATATTCAGTCAGATTATTTCAGTAAATCTGTGTGAGAAATATGGTTGTTTTCTTTTCTTCCATGTAAGCAGAAAATGATTTTCCCTCAGGAGCCATCTCTCCCCTGGTGACTTAGGTCATGATTGGTTTGAGGCTGTCAAGATGGTCCCATTCAGCTTGCTACTAACTCATTTGAACATGGACACACACCCCCGTTCTGGACAATGAGCCGTGAAGGGATACTAGGTGTGGGGCGTCTGGGAAGTATTATACCTGATCTTACAAAGGTAAACAAGGATGAGGGATGACTTTTTGCCACTTTTTGTTAAGAATGGGAAGGTTGGAGCTTCTGCAGCTACCATGTGTAAGGAGGACAAGTCAGCCTGAGTATGAAGCTGATACTCTAATAAAGTATGGTGAAAGCTAAAAAGACTCTGAATTCCTAATGATGTATTTTAGCAACTAAACTAACCAATTCTGGAGCTGTTCAACCTTTGGATTTTTTTATATGGGACAATACATCTAGGCTCATTGTTTGGGTCAGTTGAGTCAGCATCTCTGCAGCTGAATGTGTCCTGATGTGGCAAGTCAAATTAAATGGCTTGTGTGGGAATAGTTTACAAATAATTTCTGCTGCACAGCAAACCAGAAATTTAAACAGCATAAAATCAGAAATTTTATGGGAATTTTAACTTTTCTGTGATTTTGGTGAGAAGTTGATTCTGTGTTGTTCAATCTATTCTAATCTAAAATGATTTGTTTCAAAACTTCAGAGTCCTGGAATCTTGATGGCTCGTCTAAAAGTTAGTGTACACCAGAATTATTTTCTGAGGATGATTTTGGTTCTGCCATGGTTTTATCCAGAGAACTATCTTGGTCAGTTTCCTTAATTACATGGAAGGATCAGATTACCCTCAGTCCTACTGATTGCCAAAACATTTGGATCTGATTTTAATTAACAACCCAGGACACATCCACTCCAAGTTTTTGCTAAATATAACAACTTCCAACTCTCTATGGTCAAAGACAGATCCAAAGTTCAACTACAAGAATGGAGCAAGCCAAATAGCACATGATCCATCATTTTACTGGAAATTAGAAATTTTGCCCTTGGCTCATGCAACCTCCAGCAACTTTAGGAGCTATTTAGACTATAATGCCCCCATTCTTGTCCCAAGGCACCCATCAGTCATAAAATTGTACACTGAACTTATATTTTCAACTGATGAATACTAAAGAACAGCTATCTAACATCTGTATATGGCACCTTACTGCATCTGTGGCCCAGAATTCAAGTATAGTTCTAGTCAAAAAAGAACAGTCTAGCAACCAAAAAGTAATTTAAAATAGCATAGATTCTTGATTTGTGTTTCTTAAATACAACAAGTGCAATATATAATTCACAGCAATATGTCCTAAAATCCCATCTATATGTTCATTATCTTAATAGTGGGAACATTTCACGGGTATCTACATGTATCAGAACTTATCAGAGAATGAACTTTAATTGTGTGCAGTTTATTATATGCTAAATATATCTCAATAATGTTATAAAAATTAATAAAGTTACCAAAAGAACAAAAGCCTGTCCATTATCATCCTGCTCTCCTTTTTCTGAAACCTCAGACGAACTGGTCTGCCAAAGGTAGGACCCTACTTAGAAAACATGGGAAAAGGAATCAGCCAGAATCTTCTTTCAGGAGGACTGGGGACAGGGAAAAGAGACTAAAATTAGGAATACTCATTTCTGGCAGCCCTCTGAAAGAAATATCCTACAATAAAATGTGCCACTGGGACAACCCCAACCATGCAAAGCATGGATTCCGTCTAATACTCTCAGAGTGTGCTTCAGAAAGAAGGCATTCATGTATGCTGACACAGAAACCAATGTCAAGTTCATTCTTGAGACTTCTTGTTTTGTTTTGTTTCGAATGAAACACCTATCAGTATACTCTCCCTTCATTTGCAACTCCAAGTAGATCAAATCTGAAGTTTGGCCCCCTGAAGGTCCAGGCTTTAAAATCCACTATGCCCCTGATCCAACCAACGCGAAACTGTGCTTTTAGCTGCTCTCGGCAGTGATGACCTCAGCCTTGCATGAGGGGCAGTAGAATGCTGCCCTCTGGTACCACTCGCCCACATGCAAGCTCCTCTCACATCCCCAGTGGGCCAAAGCCCATCCTCCAGATACAGCAGCCAATTTAAGAAACCCAACCAACTAAGATCTCAAGAATAAAGCAACCCGTAATGAGTAGTTCTCAAACACTACAAAACCAGCAGAAATGCTCCTTAAAGACATGTTGCTCTTCTTGTATTGCTTTCAAGAGCCCATGGGGCTTGAAATTTCCTCCCAACACTGCTTAACCAGTCCTTCTCCCAACCTTAGCTCACACATAACTTGGCTGTCCATTCTAATCCCTTTCTTCTCAATTAGTCATCCACAGAGTCCAGGGGGAGAAAGACTTTAAGTGGTGGAGAAGAAATTAAGTGAGCAAAATTAAAATACTCTCCAAGCAGCAGGGGAGAGGGGAAGGCTGGTAGCATTCATAGATTGAGAAATTTTCTCCATCAACAATCCCTCAAGAGTTGAGATAGGAGAGTACATCATTGGTAACATCATTGTGACCTCTATGTGAACACAGGAAAACATTCAAGTATCAGTATTATGAAGAGCTGTGCTCCTACTAAATGGCAGTTTATTTTAAAGGTTTACTTATTTATGCACACAGAACTGGGGTACAGGTCAGAAGTGCTGGGGCTGAAAGGACCCGCCACGGACAGAATGGGGAGAAGAACAGGCAGGCTGACTGAAATACACTGCTGAAGGGAGTGGCAGGTGGGACAGGAAAGGTCTGCTGCACCATGTGGGTCAGCTCCCTGGCCAGGGATTGAACTCCTGCCTAAGAGGCGACTGATTGCTTTGCAGTACTGTGCTTTAACCCAACTGGTAACTTCATGGCACCACCAGGGAGGGCCCATAAATAGCAAAGTCATTTTTATTGACACTGGGAATTCTCCGCTGGTAGTACTTCCGCAGTCTAGAGCCACGTACGCCACAACCCTAACAAAGTGCAGCGTGGTGTGTACAGCATGCAAGTCTCTGCCAATATCATATCTGGATTTGATATTTCCTGTGTTTATTTTTTTCATCTAGCAACTCCCTCATCTATTTATATTCGATGTGATTTTATAAACGATATCAGATCCATTGTTGAATAAAGTGATAATAAATGGATGAGTAAGACATAGCTTTCCTTCTCTTTCCTTTACAGGTTACACCTGCCTTTCTTCTGCCCTTTGATTACTTGAGCCATTTCTGTTGAGATTTCCCTTCTTTTTCCCAGTGACCTGAGATCAAAAGCCAGTTGTGATCTTCGGTTTCTCCTATGCCTTCTCTCTCAGACAGTCACTAGATCTGGTCAGTTCTCACTTCATCACTTCTCTATATCTGTCCCTTTTCCATTTCTCAGTGGCAGATTCTTGTTCAGGCCTTTATCAGCTCATTCCTAGACCACTGTAATTTTTTCCTAACTAATTTCCTTGGCTACAGACTGTTTACACTGAAATAATCCTATAGCTATTGCATCATTATTCCTAAAGCATCTCCTAACACATATAAATTCCTTTTTTCTTTCCTAAATTTAAACCACAAATGTTATTTAAAAACTACTATAATTCTTTTATATTTAAACTATCTTTGAGATTTTCCAGATGGGCTCTTGGGTAACCACAAGGATTTACCCCCTCAACATAGACCAACACTGAAATCATAAATTATATTTTCATGCTTTTCATACTTAAATGAGTGTTATCAACTACATGGGTGACTGAAATTATTGTGTCAATGCCAGCTTTTTAGATCCAAGGGCCAAATGATTCTTCTTAAGTAAAAATCAGGTTAATCTCTAATGTAGACATGTCTCACAGGATTTGTGCATAAAGGACAAGCCCCTATTATGAGAGAACCTATTCAAAATGAGGCGCTTATCACACACTCCATTGCTCATGTGTCTCTCAACCCCTGATCTAAGTGTTACCCACCTTGCTTCTCTAGGGCAGCCTGACAATATCCAGTGCTTCTAAGCCAGTCAATTATCACATAAAATAAGTATAATGTCTGCTTCCTGCACACTGTCTCAATGCTACTCTGATCTAACTCTAATAACCGTAGAAGGCTGCGCTGAGCATGTCTGTTCTGATTTGACTGATGTTTGACTCTGATGATATGCTGTTAATAATAAATCATTTCGTGATTGATTATAACTTAAGGATATCAGTGTATATTTTGTGTTGAATTTATAATAGAGTCTAAATATCCTGTTATTAACAGCACATTCTCCTCAGATTGCTCTGACATGAGTATGACACAGGTAAGACAGGCCTAAGTTAACAATGTTCATGATTTTGAAACATTATTTTTAAGATGGCTAGTCTAACTTCTTTGAACACTTCAATCAAGACTTTAAAAACAAGGGGCCCTCCCTGGTGGTGCAAGGGGTTCTTATGAAGTATTATGAAGCTATTGGCAGACACTGTACCAGGAGTTCAATCCCCGGCCAGGGAGCTGACCCACATGGCAAGGCAGACCTTTCTGTCACTCCCGCTGCTCCCCTCGGCAGTGTATTTCAGTCAACCTGCCTGTTCAGATACCCACTCTGTCTCTGGTGGGTCCTCTCACCCCCTACACCTCTGACCTGTACCCCAG
Organism: Condylura cristata; assembly: GCF_000260355.1. NCBI lineage: Eukaryota > Metazoa > Chordata > Mammalia > Eulipotyphla > Talpidae > Condylura > Condylura cristata. The sequence continues at coordinate 37,112,839 of NW_004567114.1, read as the reverse complement.
TTTTGTATGTATAAATAAATCTTAAAAAAATAAAAAGGAAAGTAATATCTACTTCGTGAAAACAATCCATCTAAACAAAGTCTCAATCACTAAGAATAAAGCCTATCTAGAAAGAGAAGAAATTAGTGATTTAAATTTCTTTTTCATATCCTTTGATGTCTTTCACACCAAGTCAGATATGATCAGGTAGCTATGTAGTCATAGGTACAACCAATGTCAGCCACAATTCCAGAAAGTACATGACTGAATTTACTACCACATGGTAAAGAGTTAGGAGACCAAATACATTTAAGCAGACCCCGATGAAAGTCAGTCTTAAAAAACTACAGATTTCTTATATGATCCTGATTCAAATATTTAACTCTTCCAACTATACTTACACATCTGTTAAATAAGGATCATATTAGTCTGTCTGACAGAGCTGCTGAAAAGATTATAAACACACAAAGACATTTACAATGTAAACTCTTCTATAGTGTTTGAACATCCCTTCCATCATTGAATGTATTCTAAGCAGTATTTATGTTGTGGTCTATTTGCTATCGATGAAGAAAACAGATGGTCCTCTATAGTTCAAGTTTATACAGATGACAAGGTCATTACTTTGCAAAAATGTGTTGAAAGCAAAGAGTCCTCTGCGTAAAGAATTTCTGGAGACAAAGGCCATTAGCTCAGCCCAGAAACATTCAGTTATAATTTCTTCAGAATTTCCAAAAGTGAAAGGGAAATGAGCTGGGATCACTGAAAGCTAAATCAGGCTCAGGCCAATGGCTTACCTGTTTGCTTTTATTTCAACTCCTGATGCTAAGCAGGCTGTATTTTTGCTGCTGAGGCCTACATACAACATTGCTCACTGCCAGCCTCAACTTCTTGCTAATATAGAATCATCACCAAACAGGAAGCATTTCTTAGAGTAGGTTATGAGGCCAAATGGATTAAAGAAGAGAGAGGGGGGGGGGGGGGGGGGGGGTGGGAAATGTAAGTAATATATATCCACAGGCCACAAGACACTTATAAAGACTCCAAAAAGTTTCAAGCATTTCTCATTTTCTCTGATTCATCATCATGAAGTACAGTCTGTATTTGATAAACACAGATCTGAAAAGAGACAGCTTTATTCTCTAATGAATAAAACAGAAAAGTCATGTAGACTTCTTGTCATTTAATCTTAGGATAATGTAAGAATCAGAGAACTGAATGTGTCAGGGAGAAATCCAGATGGCAGACACTTAGAAGGTTTCCTATTTTGTTTTAAAATATTTTTGCAAAGATAGACATCCTACTCACCTCCAGCAGTCTAATATTTGAGTTCTCTTAGATCAACAGAGAGCTTCTCTTGGCCTGGTTGAGTTCTTTGCTGCAAGTTCAGCAAATATTTCATCTCCTCTGAGGAGACATAAAACAACTATCTAGCAATATCCTTTAATATACACTGACGCTATATGTTTACATATAAATATTTAAAACCTATACAGCGCATTCAACAGAATGTTTGAAGAAAGGCAGTGTTTACATTGATGTAAGTTCTGGCAAGCAGATATGTACTAGTATGAGAAAAATGTTGTCCTTCCTGATAAATTCAACCCCAGCCAGAGCATTCTGGTTGGCCTTCAGTGCCCGCCCTGCCCCCACCCACATAACACCTATCTGTACTAATTCTTTAGTACTCAAGGATAGTTATTGTCATGAACTAACTTGGTCCTACATTTATGTGTTTTAGAATTTTAAGTTGGTGCATCATTATAGAAAAACAATATGGAGCTTCCTCAAAAAAATTTAAGATAGATAGAACTACCATATTTATGTCCAGAAACTCCACTTCACTTCTGGAACCTTAGCCCAGGAAATGAAATCACTATATCAAAGAGGTGTCTGCACCTGCATGTTCCCAGCAGCATTATTTACAACAGACAAGAGATGGAAGTAACCGAAGTGTCCACCAATGGATGAATCCATAAATAAAATATATTGTGTACACACATATATACACATACACATATACTGTTGAGTAGTGTTCAGCCGCAAAAAAGAAGGAACTCTTGTGATTTCATGGGAAGACCTTGAAGAATTATGCAAAATGAAGTAACTCAAACTGAGAAAGACCAATTTTGTATGATTTCATTTTGATGTAGAATCTAAAAAAAAAAATTAATAGAAAGAGAAAACATATCAGTGGTTGCCAAAGATGGGGCTGAGGTGGAAAAAATATGCAAAGGTGATCAAAAGGGATGACACTCAGTTATTATAAGGCAAATAAATTCTGGGGATGTAATATACAAGTGCCACAACTAAAATGAAAAGCACTATGGCACTTATTTGAAAATAGATCTAAAACATTTTTCTTCACAAGAAAAACAAACTGAAACTATGCGAAGTTTAGTAAACTAATTGTGTTAACTATTTCACAATATATACATACATCAAGTCTTTATGCTGAACACCTAAAGGGAATACCATGTAATGTATTAGTTATATCTCAAAGATGAGAGGAAAGAAACACTTTGCCACTATCACCTTCACATTTCTATTAGTTTTATACACAGGTATACATTCTAGATAATATATACTTATGAAAAGTCCCTAAAATATAATAAAATTTTAATTATATATTTTAGGCCTGTATGGTAATGAATCCCAGTCTAAATAATATCACTAATACATTGATAAATATTATAAAGATAGATAATAATTTATTAAAGCTGCATTTGTCAAGTGCTTCCTATGAAGTCAGATGAAGGATACATGAAAAAAGATGAACTCCCTTCCCTTAGGAAATTAACACCTCTGTGGAAGATTAGATCGATAGGCAGACATCCAACCGTACATTATTCTCAGCTCCTCATAGACTATACAAAAGCAGGCTGGGACTCAGCAAGGGTGCTAGCCCTGAGAAAGACTTCAAGATTTATTTTGGCATTTTGTGAGTTAGGAAAAACATATCTTCCACACTCCTCACCCCCTCAGTTTCCCTGGCAATAAAATCACTAGAAGCAATTCTAAGACCCAGGCACAGAAACTAATAAAAATGCCTTTAAATAAATTTCAAATTCAATCTAAAAACAACTTTTCCTTAAGGTTTGACTGAAGTTTGCCAGACCTAAGCATATGCCTATTCATATGAGGTTTCACATTTTAATATTTCTATTTTCCCTTCAAATGTTGACTTCATGAATTCTCATTAGAAAAAATTACATGAAAATATTTTTGACTCCATGCTAATAATAAATAACTCCAGGCAGTGAGTGCTGGTCACTCCCTAAGCTGCCATGGACTGTGAGGTCTGATTATTTACCTGGCCTACTTTGCTGAACAGAAACACCTCAGGTTCACTTAGTAAAACTCAATCTGAATGTTTATTTCCTTTATTTCCATACAGAGTAGCTTCCTATGGCCTCAAGTATAAAACCCACAGATTGGTCCATAGATTCTACTGGGAAAAAGGCAACTTGAGAAGTTCACAAAAAGATTGCTCAAAGACAGGTATCTGTTTATAATTTACCAATGAGTGAGTGACAATCATACATATTAATATCTGTAAAAATGTGTTGTATCAGTTGGTAATAATCCAGTCTTTCTGTTGCAGGAGCAGAAGAATCTGGCAAAAGCACTACCTATGCTGATTTCTTCCCATTTGGGGTGTTTTTAATTCATGTCTCATAGGCAGATTCATGGTCCTTGGCTTCTAATTTGATTACATGTTTCTGCAAGTGAAATAAATGTTTCAACTCCAGACAGTAGGTTTTGAACAAATCCTCTTACAAAAAGAAATTCAAACTGGTAGAATGAATTAAAGAGAAGAATGAAGAAGTCACCTGTGGCAGAAATCATCTACAGTCTCCCAGACTGCAGGCCTCCTTAGGAATTTGGATTTGAAAACAGTATACCCCTGAAGATGAGACATCTGTCTCCTGTGGATTTGGTTATTGGGGTTTTAGCTGTGAGGGCTGGACCACAGACCACTGTCTAACCCTTTCTGGTTTTCACAGAGTTGCCTCTCATCACCTCTACCCTGCCGCCACCTCTTGTCCTCAGGATCCTCCCTCCTGGCTGCCTCTGCCTCAGCTTTCTGGATTTCTTGCCTCCTCCCCCAAGGGTGTGGGTATGGCAGGGTTTTCCTTTTGAATTAGGGACTCTCTTTCCTTGGTATTCTGCCATCTACAAAGGGCAAAATTAGGTTCTTGGGAAGAAAAGGAATGCAAATGAAAACCAGAAGGTACAATGCTTTTAGATCAAGCAGTACGGAATGTGCATTTATGCAAGAATATAATAATACATATTTAAAGCTGTTAAAGATGTCAGGAACCATTCTTACAAAATGCAGATATATTTGTATATCCAACACTGGATATCCCTATTGGGATGCAATTTGATAACTTATATCAAGAGTCTCATAAGAGCCTTGCATCACCTATTTATAGGAATATAGCCTACAAAAGAATCTTCAATATAAAAAATGCTTTAAGCACAAAGATATTTATTAGAATCTAACTATGACAAAAAGAAATAACCTAAATATCTATCTATGGTGGGGAAGACTATTAACTAAGTTGAATATAGCTGATGAGTAGTAAGTGAAAAAGCTGGATATAACATTACATGTATGCCATTACATGTATCCTATTAAAAAGGATAAGTGCATGGGAGAAAATTTGAAGAATATATTCCAAATAATATGTTCCACTTTATACTTATACTTTTGATATGTACTAGTTAAAGTGGGAAAAATAATATAGAAAATTAATGATACAGTGCTAAGAGAAAAAAAGCTGAACATAAAATTGTCTATAAAAATGAATGCAATGATTAAAAAGAAAACCAACACCAGGTTTCAAGGGCATCAAAGTTAAATATCTACAGGATCCAAGCAGGCAGCATAAACAAATAAAAGAAACTGCACTGGGACAATTTTCAAATTGGCAAGCACACACCCCTTCTGAAAGTGACTGCCTCCCTTCAGCTCCTGCCCGGGGGAATATAAGTCCAGTTTTTCAAGAAAAATTGTAAATCTGGATTTAATGTGAAATTCTTCATTTTTACATGTTAAAATTTAATTTAAATTATAAATATATTACATGAGCCAAATAAAACATACCAGATGTTTGGTTGTTGTTGCCTTTTTTTTTTTTTTTTACCCAAACTCTGCCCATTTCTACCTCCTGCTCCATATTTGAGTAAACACAAGCCTGCACACATAAATAGATATTAGGGAAAAACTGACAGAAATGGAAACAGCCATTATGGCTGGATGACAGGACTCTTATTATTCTTATTATTTTGTATGCTTCCATAAATTCCAAATTTTTTCTTCATGGGTGCTTTTACAATGGAAATATCAAAGCACTACTTTTTCACAAAAGTACAATGTTGATCTTGTTTGACATTTTCTCAGGATCTAGAGCCTCTTTCTATTTCTCTCGACATGCTATAGCTATTAAATTGAGCTTCCAATTGTTCATATAGGGATGTTACAGACAGCACCAACAGTCATATATAGATACAAGACTTAAAGACACCTTAAAAAAGGATTAACCATATAAAGAAGGATGTCATTCAACATGTCTTCCAAGTTGCTCTCCCTACTCCCTTGCCCATGGCCGGAGGAAGCCCAGTCAGAAGAGGGAAGCGTGTCCCTCATACTTAGCTTATTGTAAAAGCGCAGCTAAGGTGGGAAACTTGGGAATTAGCAAAGCTCATGAGAACTTATGATAATGCAGAGGACTCGGTGATATGTCGCAAGTAGAAGAGTGACATCTTACCCAGAAGTATTTTACTCATTCTACTTTGAAAATTGAACTAGTTCCCTAGACACTATAAAAACAAAGAAAGAAAGAAACAAAAGACCATCTGCAATTCTACTCAAGACAGAGCTGCAGATGTTGAAGAAGCAGAAAGGAAGTGAGATTTGCTCTTCTACAAGCTCAACTGCTATTCAAGGGTTCTTTTAATTGCCACTGTATTTTCCTTTAAGCTCAAAGGGACAGCACCAGTTTCCCTTTGTGCTTAGAGCTAGCAAGCCCTGTGCACAGCAGGGTCAGATTTTCATTCACTTTTAGCTTCTCCTTAAGAATGCCCCCTATTTTCAGGCCTCAAATGCCCCTTCCATTTCTGAGCAGTTGGGTGGGGAAGGCAGAAGTTCTGAGGCACTGTGGTGGGCAGAGGTGGTGATGTGAAGTAACTGGGGGCTTGTATGGTTTTGAACCCCTGTCAGGACTGCTTGATATTTTCAGGATTACACACACACACACACACACACACACCTCAAGAGTTCTATTGTGTCTCAGTGATGCATAAGCAAATGTTACCCATTTTCTAAAGGAAAGGGTCTTGAGTTAGAGCATTACCGATTTTTGTGGTGTAAACAATCCCACCATAGCTGATTTCGCTGAATGAAGAACTGGAAAGCAATGAACACAAATGTCTCCAACACTACGGGTTTCTCTGTTCTGCTCCACAGGACAGTTTGTTAACCAGAGAACAGGTAAGGCTACTTTATCCTGCAAGAAGTTCTTGCTATGAAAAAGCCCAATTCCATTCTCTGCTTAACTTCCTTTGGTTTTAACAATCTTATCCTGAAAACTTTTTAACTTATGAAATTGTTTAACAGTGTTAGCTTCATTGATTTTATTGTTATATCTATCTTCTAATATTTTATCTTTTTCATTTATTTGACTGTTGCTTTACCATTTTTTGTTTCAGAGGGGGAACACTGAATTTGGATTCACCCATTCCCTACAAAAGTGAGCTAGTTCATGTCATGGTCAAAAAATAAGAGATCCTCTTATTTCAACAACATAAGATGCAACCCAAAAGATATAGAGATTGGTATGGCACAAGATGAAGATTTGCGAGGCGTTCCATAATTTTTTTACCAACCACCTAAATGGTGCTACCAGACGACTCAAACAGATGCTCAGGTTGAAGGTGGCTTCTTTCTAACTTCAAGTTAACTACATAGCTGCTGCCATCACCATACTTCTCAGAGACCACGGTAATGACTGAATTGAACATTCCACTAAAAAAATCATATTCTGATTTCACCACTAGCTTTCTCTGAGACATTTTATATGCCATTTAAGCCTTTCAGGAACTTTATTTTTTCTAAGTTGAGCTTCAAGCAACACTTGTGTTCACAAAACGAGTTTATGCTGTATATTGTTTGCTCATCCTGCCCTTTCTATGTCAATGAAGATCTTTTTACTGTATCACTTTTAATAGCTGCAATCTGAATATATTATGTCCATTATATACGAGTCCATTATGTCTATATACCTTATTTAATCAAGCCCCTGTAGTTGGGCATTTAGGGTGTTTCTTATATTTTGCATCCTTGCACATGTTTTTATATATTTGTGTGATAATTCCTTTAGGAGTTTAATTGATTTCACAAAAATGCTATTAACAAGAATGGGAACAAGAGAGTAACTTGTACTTTAAAATTACAGTTGAAGGAAGGAGAAGGAAAGGACACATAACTTTAACCCAGAAATAATTTTTCTTGAAAGGAACCTGGACAGGTGAACCACGGTGAAAAATTCTTAAAAGTTGGGCCCTCCCTACTGGTGCAGTGGGTTAAAGCACTATGCACTACGCACTACGAAGCTGAAGCCACTTCAGCATGAGTTCAATTCCTGACCAGGGAGTGATCCACATGGCACTCGGCAGACCTCTCCTGACCCGCCCGCTGCTCCCCTCAGTAGCGTACTTCCGCGATCTGCCTGTTCTACTCCCCACTCTGTCTCTGGTGAATCCTCTCACTGACCCAGCACCTCTGGCTGTACCCCAGTTCTGTATGCATAAATAAATAAATATTTTTAAAAAAATCTTAAAAGTTTGTTCCTTGGGAGAGAGGTCAGCTGCTTCCTGAGCCATAAATGATTTTAGCTGCACTGTTTATATTGGCCATGTGCAGTTGTATTGATATTACCCAGCTACAACTCGATGCTCCGGAAAACCTCCATCTCACAGTTCAAAATAAAAAACGTTTCTCACTCACAGTCAGCAGGTCAGGGGCTCCTCTTGAGAATGAACATCGAATTCAGAATGCCCGTCTGACCTGCACGTCAGCCAGGACCCACGCAAACCGGTCACTGGCATCTAAAGCGGGACTGCCCCCAGCAACCTGCAAACCCCAGTGCAGCTGCGAGGCACTGCCACGTGATCACCCTTGCGTGTGTCCCATTGGTCAGAGGGAGTCACATGGCCAAGCCCACCGTCCTTCCTGAGTGTGGCGTAGACCGCTCCAAAGGAAAGGAAAGGAAGTTATCTGGTGAGCAGTATTCTAACCATTACAGCAACTCTTTCATGGTTTTCACATTTAACAACCTTGTTGTATGAAGCAGAGGAGGGGGAAGGGCCACAACAGGGGAGGACAGACACTAGGGACTGTGGTGACAGTTCACAGGTGATGTGCAGGTGGGAGATTTACAGGGACTACACCTGAGGGGAGAAATCAAATGTTGTGTAAAAGTGAGCAATGATGTAAGAAAATAAAAGTTCACTAAAACAAAAAGTATAAACTAGTTCCTCTTGAAAGTGCTCCTGACCTGAGAAGGAGACGAACAGACAATAAAAGTCTGGAAAACAGTGAAAAGAACAGCTTCCTGTACAACTGCTAGGAGAAAATCCCTCACTCCAGCTTCTAACCATCTCTAATACCAGCAAGGAGCTGGGCTGAAAGTTGCCTGAAGGCAGGATGGATCTGGTTTTAAAGGATTTATAGGATTTACAGCTTATATGTCTGCACACACACACATAATATGAATGATAGATATAATAATTACACATGATATGATATATAATCATATATATGATATAATAGTCACATATATGTAATATGTCATATATATGATTGGGAATTTTCTTTAAGAAATGTCAAATGACAAGTGTAAAATTATGTGTTTATAGAAAATAAAATAGGCTACAAATCACATTTTTAAAACAAACTATTACCAAAATCCACAAAAGTAACTTATTTTAATGACCTACCTGACACACCTTTAAAATACATTTATTTTTCTGACTGAAAAGAGGGTGATAGTCTCTTTACTTGACAATATTGTAATAACATCTTCTGTAGAATAGATGGATGCTGTCAGTTCTCTAGCATGGCAGCTTGTCACTTAGTCTCTCAGACCTTCTTCTCTACAGCCCTCAGAGCCTGGCAGTGTTCACAGTATGCACCACTGACTCTGGACCATCATGTTGGTACAATTACTCTCTGGTCAGTAAGAGCATTTCTGGGAGCAGCCCAAATGTCTACCAACTGCTGAATGGATGAACAAAATGGAGTATTCTTCAGCCACAAAAAATAAATAAATAAAGTGCTAATTTACACCATAGGTAAACCCTAAAATATACTAAATGTCAGATTTAGACAACATGTTGTAATTCCTTTTATATGAAATGCCCAGAATAAGAAAATTCATAGAAACAGAAAGTAGATTAGGAGGGAAGATTAGGTGATTAGGAACTGGCTGGTGTTGAGGAAGGAAAGAAGGGAGAGTAGCTAATAATGAAGTTTTATTCAGGGTAGTGATGAATGTTTTGGAATTTGATGGCTGTGATGATTGCACAAACTTATTAATATATTAAATCACTGAGTTGTGTGTTTCAAGAGGGTCAACTTTATATTGTATAAGTTATATTTAAATTTTTCAAGAGCAATTTTAGAAGCTATTCTGACATTTAAAGAACTGGAAATAACTACACCTAGAAACAAACTAGATAA